>NC_053024.1:625252483-625302391 GCF_003073215.2 Triticum urartu
GGGGGGGGGGGGGGGGGGGGGGGGGGGGGGGCACCCTCGTGGATGGCTCGAGACTCTTCTGGCCTAACTCTTTTACTCCGGGGTCTTCCTTTGGTCCATAAAAATCGTCAAAAATTGGCATGTCAATTGGACTCTGTTTGGTATTCCTTTTCTGTAAAACTCAAAAACAAGGAAAAATAGAAACTCGCACTGGGCTCTAGGTTAATAGGTTAGTCCCAAAAATCATATAAAATAGCATATAAATGAATATAAAACATCCAAGGTTGATAATATAATAGCATGGAACAATAAAAAATTATAGATACGTTGGAGACGTATCAAACATCCCCAAGCTTAATTCCTGCTCGTCCTCGAGTAGGTAAATGATAAAAACAGAATTTTTGATGTGGAATGCTACCTAACATATTTATCCATGTAATTCTCTTTATTGTGGCAAGAATATTCAGATCCGAAAGATTCAAGACAAAAGTTTAATATTGACATAAAAATAATAATACTTCAAGCATACTAACAAAGTAATCATGTCTTCTCAAAATAACATGGCCAAAGAAAGCTATCCCTACAAAATCATATAGCTTGGCTATGCTCTATCTTCATCACACAAAATATTTAAATCATGCACAACCCCGATGACAAGCCAAGCAATTGTTTCATACTTTTGATGTTCTCAAACTTTTTGAATCTTCACGCAATACATGAGCTTGAGCCATGGACATAGCACTATAGGTGGAATAGAATGGTGGTTGTGGAGAAGACAAAAAGGAGAAGATAGTCTCACATCAACTAGGCGTATCAATGGGCTATGGAGATGCCCATCAATAGATATTAATGTGAGTGAGTAGGGATTGCCATGCAACGGATGCACTAGAGCTATAAGTGTATGAAAGCTCAACAAAAGAAACTAAGTGGGTGTGCATCCAACTCGCTTGCTGATAACCCACAAGTATAGGGGATCGCAACAGTTTTCGATAAGTAAGAGTGTCGAACCCAACGAGGAGCTAAAGGTAGAACAAATATTCCCTCAAGTTCTATCGACCACCGATACCACTCTACGCACGCTTGACATTCGCTTTACCTAGAACAAGTATGAAACTAGTAGTACTTTGTAGGTGTTGTTGGATAGGTTTGCAAGATAATAAAGAGTAAGTAAATAAAACTAGGGGTTGTTAAGGTAAACAAGCAACTAAATTAAATATAGCGAGTGTGGAAAAGTGGTGGTAGGAGTTGCAAAATTGCCCCTAAGCAATTGACTACTTTACTAGACCGATAGCAAGTATTATGTGGGAGAGGCCTCTGCTAGCATGTCATCCCTTACTTCGAATTCTATGCACTTATGATTGGAACTATTAGCAAGCATCCGCAACTACTAATGTTCATTAAGGTAAAACCCAACCATAGCATTAAGATATATTGGTCCCCCTTCAATCCCGTATGCATCAATTTCTATGCTAGGTTGAAGCTTCTGTCACTCTTGCCCTCCAATACATAGTCCTATCAACATACAACTAACCCTAGGGTGTGATCCACGCGCGCAATCATATGATGGGCACCAAAGGACAGCAACATAACCACAAGCAAATTAAATCAATCATAGCAATTCATCAACCATCGATAGGACAACGAAAATCTACTCAGACATCATAGGATGGCAACACATCATTGGATAATAATATGAAGCATAAAGCACCATGTTCAAGTAGAGGGTACAGCGGGTTGCGGGAGAATGGACCGTTGTAGATAGAGGGGGGAAGGTGATGGAGATGTTGGTGAAGATGGCGGAGGTGTTGGTGTAGATCGCGGTGATGATGATGATGGCCACGGCAGCGTTCCGGCGCCACCGGAAGAGAAGGGGAGAGGGGGCCCCTTCGTATTCTTCTTCCTTGACCTCCTCCCTAGATGGGAGAAGGGTTTCCCCTCTGGCCCTTGGCCTCCATGGCATGGGAGGGGCGAGAGCCCCTCCGAGATTGGATCTGTCTCTCTGTCTCTCTCTGTTTCTGCGTTCTGTTCTGGCTCTGTTTCACTGTTTCGTATATATATGGAGATCTGTAACTCCGATTGGCCTGAAACCTTCGCCGTGATTTTTTTCCGAATATTAGCTTTCTTGCGGCAAAAGAAGAGCGTCAACCGCCTTACGGTGGGCTCATGAGGGTAGGGGCGCGCCCTGGGGGGGGCCCCCCCTGCCTCGTGACTACCTCGGGCACTGGTTCGCGTTGATTTTCCTTCCGAATTTTCCATATTTTTGAAAAATAAGCTCCATCTGTTTTTATCCCGTTTGGACTCTGTTTGATATGGATATTCTGTGAAACCAAAAACATGCAACAGACAGGAACTGGCACTGGGCACTAGATCAATATGTTAGTCCCAAAAATAATATAAAAAGTTGCCAAAAAGTACATGAAAGTTGAATAATATTGGCATGGAACAATCAAAAATTATAGATACGACGGAGACGTATCAGCATCCCCAAGCTTAATTCCTGCTCGTCCTCAAGTAGGTAAATGATAAAAAAGATAATTTTTGATGTGGAATGCTACCTAGCATAATCTTGATCATATGTCTAATCATGGCATGAATATTAAGACATGAGGGATTCAAAGCAATAGTCTATCCTTTGACATTAAGACAATAATACTTCAAGCATACTAATAAAGCAATCATGTATTTTGAAAATAACATGGCCAAAGAAAGTTATCCCTACAAAATCATATAGTCTGGCTATGCTCCATCTTCACCACACAAAATATTCACATCATGCACAACCCCGATGACAAGCCAAGCAATTGTTTCATACTTTTGACGTTCTCAAACCTTTTCAACTTTCACGCAATACATGAGCGTGAGCCATGGACATAGCACTATAGGTGGAATAGAATATGATGGTGGAGAAGATAAAAAGGAGAAGATAGTCTCACATCAACTAGGCCTATCAACGGGCTATGGAGATGCCCATCAATAGATATCAATGTGAGTGAGTAGGAATTGCCATGCAACGGATGCACTAGAGCTAAGTGTATGAAAGCTCTAATTGAAACTAAGTGGGCGTGCATCCAACTTGCTTGCTCATGAAGACCTCGGGCATTTGAGGAAGCCCAGCATCGGAATATACAAGCCAAGTTCTATAATGAAAATTCCCACTAGTATATATGAAAGTGATAACTCAAGAGACTCTCTATATGAAGAAAATGGTGCTACTTTGAAGCACAAGTGTGGAAAAAGGATAGTAGCACTGCCCCTTCTCTCTTTTTCTCTCTTTTTTTGTTTTCCTTTTTTGGGCCTTCTCTTTTTTTGGCTTTCTCTTTTTTTATTCTTTCGTCCGGAGTCTCATCCCGACTTGTGGGGGAATCATAGTATCCATCATCCTTTTCTCACTGGGGCAATGCTCTAATAATGATGATCATCACACTTTTATTTACTTACAACTCGATATTACAACTCGATATCTAGAACAAAGAAATGACTCTGTATGAATGCCTCCGGCGGTGTACCGGGATGTGCAATGATCTAGCGTAGCAATGACATCAAAAAACGGACAAGCCATGAAAACATCATGCTAGCTATCTTACAATCATGCAAAGCAATATGATAATAAATGCTCAAGTCATGTATATGATGATGATAAAAGTTGCATGGCAATATATCTCGGAATGGCTATGGAAATGCCATGATAGGTAGGTATGGTGGCTGTTTTAAGGAAGATATTTGGTGGGTTTATGGTACCGGCGAAAGTTGCGCGGTACTAGAGAGGCTAACAATGGTGGAAGGGTGAGAGTGCGTATAATCCATGGACTCAACATTAGTCATAAAGAACTCACATACTTATTGCAAAAATCACATTAGTCATAAAGAACTCACATACTTATTGCAAAGATCTATTAGTCATCGAAACAAAGTACTACGCGCATGCTCCTAGGGGGATAGATTGGTAGGAAAAGACCATCGCTCGTCCCCGACCGCCACTCATAAGGAAGACAATCAATAAACACCTCATGCTCCGACTTCGTTACATAACGGTTCACCATACGTGCATGCTACGGGATCACAAACCTCAACACAAGTATTTCTACAATTCACAACTCCTAGCATGACTCTAATATCACCATCTTTATATCGCAAAACTATTGCAAGGAATCAAACATATCATATTCAGTGATCTACAAGTTTTATGTAGGATTTTATGACTAACCATGTGAATGACCAGTTCCTGTCATCTCTCTAAATAGATATAAGTGAAGCAAGAGAGTTTAATTCTTTCTACAAAAGATATGCCATGCTCTAACAAATATGTGAAGCAAAAGAGCATTCTACAAATGGCGGTTTTCTATGTAAAGAGAAACAGGCAATCCAAACTTCAAATGATATAAGTGAAGCACATGAAGCATTCTATAAAGCCATACTCAAAAGATATAAGTGAAGTGCAAAGAGCATTCTATAAATCAACCAAGGACTATCTCATACCAGCATGGTGCATAAAAAGAAAATAAAAAACCTAAATGCAAAAGACGCTCCAAGACTTGCACATATCGCATGAACGAAACGAATCCGAAAACATACCGATACTTTGTTGAAGAAAGAGGGGATGCCTCCCAGCATCCCCAAGCTTAGACGCTTGAGTCTCCTTGAATATTTACTTGGGGTGCCTCGGGCATCCCCAAGCTTGAGCTCTTGCCTCTCTTCCTTCTTCTCACATCGAGACCTTCTCGATCATCGAACACTTCATCCACACAAAACTTCAACAGAAAACTCGGTAAGATCCGTTAGTATAATAAAGCAAATCACTACTCTAAGTACTGTTGCAAACCAATTCATATTTTGTTTTTGCATTGTGTCTACTGTAATATAACTTTTTCATGATTGATTAGTTTCATCAAAACAAGCAAACTATGCATCAAAAACAGAATCTGTCTAAAACAGAACAGTCTGTAGCAATCTGAACATTCACCATACTTCTGATACTTGAAAAATTCTACAAAAATTAGGAACAATAAATAATTTGTATGGGAAGACAGTGCAAAAAGAATCAGAACAATTTGACGTTCCAGCTAAAAATGTAAAATCGTGCACTACAGCCAAAGTTTCTGTCCTGCACCGTACAAACCATCAAGCAAATGTAAACATCCTAAAGGCAAACCTTGGCACATTATTTCTATAATACAATGTAATTGTACAAGGGGATAATTATTTTTGTTGAAAAGTTTCTGTAATCAAGATTCACAAAGTTGCCGTGAGCATGAACAAAGTTCAAGGAGCTCTCCCACTTCAACAGTGCTTGTCTTTCTCGCTTTCACTTTCCTTTTTGAAAAAGTTTTGGGTTCCCCTCTTTATTTTTGTTGTTTTTAAACTATATGAAAGCACTCAACAGAAATAAATGACTCTCTAAAACTTCCGGGTTGTCTCCCTGGCAGCGCTTTCTTTAAAGCCATTAAGCTAGGCATATAGTGCTCAAGTAGTGAATCCACCCGGATCCCAAGGTATATCAAAGCCAATTTTAATTAACAATGATTTGTAATTTAGTAGTGAGCACAAAGCACATATATCAAGCAATGACGAAGTCTAACTCTTCCTATGCATCAGCATGTCATACAAGGAACAATTCATGCACACCTAGTAAGGCAATGCCATAGTATAAACAGTTCTGCATTTTATTCATGTGGAAACATAAGAGGTTGATATAGTTCCTCTCTCATAATAATTGCAAGTAGGAGCAGCAAGCACATTGCATATTATTTATCAATATTCATGTGCAACGGTAAAAGGCAAACCCATCAATTAATCCTTAATAAGTGCAAACTTCTCCGATATAGTGTAGTCGGGAGAATTCAAAAAGATAATGGGACTATCATGCGTGGGTGCAATAGCAACAATTTCATGTTTAACATAAGGAACTATAGCAAGTTCATCTCCATAAGCAGAATTCATATTGGCATCTTGGCCATAAGCATAGCAAGCATCATCAAAAAGGGATATTTCAAAAGAATCATAGAGATTATAACAGTCATCATAGCAATCATCCTTCGATAAGCATGAAGGGGAATTAAACAATGTATGAGTTGAAGAGTTACTCTCATTAGAAGGTGGGCACGGGTGATCAATCTGCTCTTCCTCATTTTGTTCTTCGCTCTCATCCTCACCTTTTTCATCCAATGAGCTCATAGTGTCATCAATTTCTTCTTCCATAGACTCTGCAAAATATCAGTCTCTTCTTGGACAGCAGAGTAGTCCTCAATATATAGTTTAACATAAGTATTAAGCATAATTCTCATAACAATATTCAAGTATGGAAAATTTCAGATTTTTTGTGAAGAGTAGCATCATTACTTTCAATCAAGAAGCAATTTCAGAAGCACCCTAAAAGCAACCAAATTCTTCATTTGTTGAACATCATAGTAATTATAAACACCTTAGCATACGAGATACGATTCCATTATACTAAACTCAACATTGGATAGGAAGGTGTTTCTTAGGGTTTTCAGAACAACCAAGTAAATCATTATTATTCACATAAATTCCAAGCATAGCATTGCAAACGTGAATTTTGACCCCATATAGTTTTCCCTTTTTTCAGAATATACGGTGTCGGCACATAACAAGCATGCTCATCTAATGATTTGCCCTCAACTAAGCTAGTTGGGGTTTCAGCACGAGCACATAGGGATCGAAGATGATCCAAGTAATAAGCTTCAACAGTGTGACAGATTTTGATTGGTTCTTCAACCATTGGTTCAGTAGGTACAACTAAATTTTTTTGGTATTTTGCGTTTCCTACCCATAACTAAAGATAGAAAACAACTAAGAACAGCAAATAAAAATTACTTAGTGATAAAGCAAACAAGCACACACGAGAATATTCACCCCACGCTATTGCTCCCCGGCAACGGCGCCAGAAAAAGGTCTTGATAACCCACAAGTATAGGGGATCGCACAGTTTCGATAAGTAAGAGTGTCGGACCCAACGAGGAGCTAAAGGTAGAACAAATATTCCCTCAAGTTCTATCGACCACCGATACAACTCTACGCACGCTTGACGTTCGCTTTACCTAGAACAAGTATGAAACTAGAAGTACTTTGTAGGTGTTGTTAGATAGGTTTGCAAGATAATAAAGAGTACGTAAATAAAAAGTAGGGGCTGTTAGATAAAGAAACAATAAAGTAAATATAGCGGTGTGGAAAAGTGGTGGTAGGAGTTGCGAAATTGCCCTAAGCAATTGACTACTTTACTAGAGTCCCCCTTCAATCCCGTATGCATCAATTTCTATGCTAGGTTGAAGCTTCTGTCACTCTTGCCCTCCAATACATAGTCCTATCAGCATACAACTAAACCTATGGTGTGATCCACGCACGCGCTCATATGATGGGCACCAAAGGACAGCAACATAACCACAAGAAAATTAAACCAATCCTAGCAATTCACCAATTACCGATAGAACAACGAAAATCTACCCGGACATCATAGGATGGCAACACATCATTGGATAATAATATGAAGCATAAAGCACCATGTTCAAGTAGAGGGTACAGTAGGTTGCGGGAGAGTGGACCGTTGTAGATAGATGGGGGAAGGTGATGAAGATGTTGGTGGAGATGACGGAGGTGTTGGTGTAGATTGCGGTGACGATGATGGCCCCGGCGGCAATCTGGCGCCACCGGAAGAGAGGGGGAGAGGGGGGCCCCTTTTTCTTCTTCTTCCTTGACCTTCTCCCTAGATGGGAGAAGGGTTTTCATTCTGGTCCATGGCATCCATGGCGGCGGAGGGGCGAGAGCCCCTCCGAGATTGGATCTGTCTCTCTGTCTCTCTCTGTTTCCGCCTTCCAAATTCTGGCCTTTCACCGTTTCTTATATTCTCGGAGATCCGTAACTCCGATTGGGCTGAAATTTTAACACGATTTCTATCCGGATATTGGCTTTCTTGCAGCGAAAGAAGGGAACCAACCGCCTCACGGGGTGGCCAGGAGGGTCAGGGGCGTGCCCACCCCCCTGGGGCGCGTCCCCCTGCCTTGTGGCCCCCTCATGCATCGTCTCGCGTTGATTCTTCTTCCAAAAAATCATATATATTCCAAAAAAATCTCCGTAAGTTTTTATCCCGTTTGGACTCCATTTGATATGGATTTTCTGCGAAATAAAAAACATGCAACAAACACGAACTGGCATTGGACACTGGATCAACATGTTAGTCCCAAAAATAGTTTGAAAAGTTGCCAAAAGTATATGAAAGTTGTATGATATTGGCATGGAACAATCAAAAATCATAGATACGACGGAGACGTATCATGTACTAGTTTCCCCTTTGGTGCCAAGGAGGCAAGCGCAGGCGCGCCGAGGAATCAAGCAAAGGTTTCCATATCAGTGCAACAAGACCAAGACCGCCAGCACGACAGGACGAAGGTCATCGCGGAGCCCACTGCAGCGTCACCACCAGAGCCTTTGCAGGCGAAGACTACTTTTGTCAGGATAACTTGTACTAGTCGTCTCACTTTGAATTTGGCCGTTGTGGGATCCCTTCCCACCTACATTTGGGAAGAGGACCAAGTCCATTATAAATAGGACCTAGCCACCAGAGAGAGGGGATGTGATCATTCAGACCATCCTCACACCCACCAGCTCATCGAGCTCAAGAACACCTCACCTCCTGAGGTTGTCCATCCACTGTACTAGTTCATCCTCAGCCCCTCGAGGCAATCCACCACAAAGCTGGAGTAGGGTATTACACCATGAGGTGGACCGAACCAGGATAAACTGTTGTGTCCCTTGTACCGCGGGTTCGTCGAGCTAGGTTGTGGAATCGTTGGGCCGACGGGTTGGGAAGAGGAATGCACCCCAGTGTTCAAACCTCTCAAGGATCCCGAATCCGAAGGCAAGATATGCGTTGCTAAGAATGGATCCTTTCTAGAGAAGGAGTTTCTCTCAAAAGAAGTGAGTGGGAGGAAATTAGAACTTGATGAGGTAATTGTACCTTCTCCGGAATTGGAAAGTAGTTCATCACAGAAATCAGTTCGAATGATTCCTACACCAATTAGTGAGGAAGCTACTGATGATGATCATGAAACTTCAGATCAAGTTACTACCGAACCTCGTAGGTCAACCAGAGTACGATGCGCACCAGAGTGGTACGGTAATCCTGTTCTGGAAGTCATGTTACTACACCATGACGAACCTACGAACTATGAGGAAGCGATGAAGAGCCCAGATTCCGTGAAATGGCTTGAGGCCATGAAATCTGAGATGGGATCCATGTATGAGAACAAAGTGTGGACTTTGGTTCACTTGCCCGATGATCGGCAAGCCATAGAGAATAAATGGATCTTCAAGAAGAAGTTTGATGCTGACAGTAATGTTACTGTCTATAAAGCTCGACTTGTTGCGAAAGGTTTTCGGCAAGTTCAAGGAGTTGACTACGACGAGACCTTCTCACCTGTAGCGATGCTTAAGTCTGTCCAAACCATGTTAGCAATTGCTACATTTTATGATTATGAAATTTGGCAAATGGATGTCAAAACTGCATTCCTTAATGGATATCTTAAGAAGAGTTGTATATGATGCATCCGGAAGGTTTTGTCGATCCTAAAGGTGCTAACAAAGTGTGCAAGCTCCAGCGATCCATTTATGGACTGGTGCAAGCCTCTTGGAGTTGGAATATACGCTTTGATAGTGTGATCAAAGCATATAGTTTTGTACAGACTTTTGCAGAAGCCTGTATTTACAAGAAAGTGAGTGGGAGCTCTGTAGCTTTTATAATATTATATGTGGATGACATATTGTTTATTAGAAATAATACAAAATTTCTGGATAGCATAAAAGGATACTTGAATAAGAATATTCTTAAGACGCTTAATTGGATGATAACCCACAAGTATATGGGATTGCAACAGTTTTCGAGGGTAGAGTATTCAACGCAAATTTGTTGATTCGACACAAGGGGAGCCAAAGAATATTCTTAAGTATTAGCAGCTGAGTTGTCAATTCAACCACACCCGGAAACTTAATATCTGCAGCAAAGTGTTTAGTAGCAAAGTAATATGATAGTAGTGATAACGGTAACAAAAAGTAACGGTAGTAAAAGCAATGTTTTTGGTATTTTGTAGTGATGATAGCAATAGCAACGGGAAAGTAAATAAGCAAAGAACAATATATGGAAAGCTCGTAGGCAATGGATCAGTGATGGAGAATTATGTAGGATGCGGTTCATCATGTAACAATCATAACCTAGGGTGACACAGAACTAGCTCCAGTTCATTGATATAATGTAGGCATGTATTCCGAATATAGTCATATGTGCTTATGGAAAAGAACTTGCATGACATCTTTTGTCCTACCCTCCCGTGGCAGCGGGGTCCTTACGGAAACTAAGGGATATTAAGGCCTCCTTTTAATAGAGAACCGGAACAAAGCATTAACACATAGTGAATACATGAACTCCTCAAACTACGGTCATCACTGGTAAGTACCCCGATTATTGTCACTTCGGGGTTAACGGATCATAACACATAATAGGTGACTATAGACTTGCAAGATAGGATCAAGAACACTCATATATTGATGAAAACATAATAGGTTCAGATCTGAAATCATGGCACTCGGGCCCTAGTGACAAGCATTAAGCATAGCAAAGTCATAGCAACATCAATCTCAGAACATAGTGGACACTAGGAATCAAACCCTAACAAAACTAACTCGATTGGTGGTGGAGGATGGTTGATGATGACGATGGCGGCGGATTCCCCTCTCCGTAGCCCCGAACGGACTCCAGATCAGCCCTCCCAAGAGGTTTTAGGGCTTGGCGGCGGCTCCGTATCGTAAATCGTGATGATTTCTTCTCTCTGATTTTTTTCTCCCCGAAACTCAATATATGGAGTTGGAGTTGGAGTCGGAGAGGCAACAGGGGCCCACGAGGTAGGGGGCGCGCCCTAGGGGGGCAGGCGCGCCCCCTACCCTAGTGGAGAGGTGGTGGACCCCCTGGCCTTCATCTTTTGCAGGTATATTTCTTATTTTCTGAAAAGTGGCTCCGTGAAGTTTCAGGTCATTCCGAGAACGTTTGCTCCTGCACATAAATAACACCATGGTAATTCTGCTGAAAACGGCGTCAGTCCGGGTTAGTTCCATTCAAATCATGCAAGTTAGAGTCCAAAACAAGGGCAAAAGTGTTTGGAAAAGTAGATACGTTGGAGACGTATCATTGGACTTTCACGAAGCACATACCTTGATAAAGTTTTGAAGAAGTTAAAAATGGATCAGTCAAAGAAAGGGTTCTTGTCTGTGTTACAAGGTGTGAAGTGGAGTCAGACTCAATGCCCGACCACTGTAGAAGATAGAGAGAAAATGAAGGTCATTAATTCCTTATGCCTCAGCCATAGGTTCTATCATGTATGCAATGATGTGTACCAGACTGGATGTTTGCCTTGCTATAAGTTTAGCAGGAAGGTACCAAAGTAATCCAGGTGTGGATCACTGGACAACGGTCAAGAACATCTTGAAATACCTGAAAAGGACTAAGGATATGTTTCTCGTTTATGGAGGTGACAAAGAGCTTGTCATAAATGGTTATGTTGGTGCAAGCTTTGACACTGATCCAGATGACTCTAAGTCACAAATCGGATACATATTTATATTGAATGGTGGAGCTGTAAGTTGGTGCAGTTCCAAGTAGAGCATCGTGGCGGGATCTACGTGTGAAGCGGAGTACATAGTTGCTTCAGAAGCAGCAAATGAAGGAGTTCACATCCGATCTAGGTGTAATACCTAGTGCATCGGGTCCAATGAAAATCTTTTGTGACAATACTAGAGAAATTGCCTTGGCAAAGGAATCCAGATTTCACAAGAGAACCAAACACATCAAGAGACGCTTCAATTCCATCCACGATCAAGTCAAGGAGGGATACATAGAGATTTGCAAAATACATATGGATCTGAATGTTGCAGACCCATTGACTAAGCCTCTTCCATGAGCAAAACATGATCATCACCAAGACTCCATGGGTTTTAGAATCATTACTATGTAATATAGATTATTGAGTCTAGTGCAAGTGGGAGACTGAAGGAAATATGCCCTAGAGGCAATAATAAAGTTGTTATTTATATTTCCTTATATCATGATAAGTGTTTATTATTCATGCTAGAATTGTATTAATCGGAAACTTAGTACATGTGTGAATACATAGACAAAACAAAGTGTCCCTAGTATGCATCTACTTGACTAGCTCATTAATCAAAGATGGTTAAGTTTCGTAACCATAGACATGTGTTGTCATTTGATGAACGGGATCACATCATTAGAGAATGATGTGATGGACAAGACCCATCCGTTAGCTTAGCGTTATGATCGTTTAGTTTTATTGCCATTGCTTTCTTCATGACTTATACATATTCCTCTGACTATGAGATTATGCAACCCCCGAATACCAGAGGAACACCTTGTGTGCTATCAAACGTCCCAATGTAACTGGGTGATTATAAAGATGCTCTACAGATGTCTCCGAAGGTGTTTGTTGAGTTGGCATAGATCAATATTAGGATTTGTCACTCCGTGTATCGGAGAGGTATCTCTGGGCCCTCTCGGTAAAGCACATCACTATAAGCCTTGCAAGCAATGTGACTAATGAGTTAGTTGCGGGATGATGCATTACGGAACGAGTAAAGAGACTTGTCGGTAACGAGATTGAACTAGGTATGATGATAGCGACGATCGCATCTCAGGCAAGTAACATACTGATGACAAAGGGAATGACGTATGTTGTTATGCGGTTTGGCCGATAAAGATCTTAGTAGAATATGTAGGAACCAATATGAGCATCCACGTTCCGTTATTGGTTATTGACCGGAGATGTGTCTCGGTCATGTCTACATAGTTCTCGAACCCGCAGGGTCCGCACGTTTAACGTTCGATGACGATTTGTATTATGAGTTATGTGTTTTGGTGATCGAAATTTGTTCGGAGTCCCGGATGAGAGCACGAACATGACGAGGAGTCTTGAAATGGTCGAGAGGTAAAGATTCATATATTGGAAGGTTGTATTCAGACATCGGAATGGTTCCGAGTGATTCGGGTATTTTATCGGAGTACCGAGGGGTTACCGGAACCCCCCCGGGGAAGTGTTGGGCCAACATGGGCCTAAGGGAGAGAAAGGGAAGCCCACGGGGGGTGGCCGTGCGCCCCCCTCCTAGGGAGTCCAAATATAACAAGGAGGAGGGGGCGGCGCCCCCCTTCCCTTTCCCTCTCCCTCTCCTTCCTATTCCCTCCGGTGGAGAAAGGAACGGGGGCGAATCCTACTTGGACTAGCAGTCCAAGTAGGACTCCCCCCCATGGCGCGCCCCTCCTGGCCGTCGGCCTCTCTCCCCCTCCTATATATACGTTGGCAAGGGGCACCCCAAAGACAGACCAAGAGTTCTCTTAGCCGTGTGCGGTGCCCCCTCCACAGTTTACTCCTCCGGTCATAGTGTCGTAGTGCTTAGGCGAAGCCCTACGCGGATCACATCACCATCACCGTCGCCACGCCGTCATGCTGACGGAACTCTCCCTCGACCCTCTACTGGATCAAGAGTTTGAGGGACGTCATCGAGCTGAACGTGTGCTGAACACGGAGGTGCCGTACGTTCGGTACTTGGATCGGTTGGATCGTCAAGACGTTCGACTACAGCTACCGTGTTTATCTAACGCTCCCTCTTTCGGTCTACGAGGGTACGTGGACACATTCTCCCCGTCTCGTTCTATGCGTCTCCTAGATAGATCTTGCATGATTGTAGGAATTTTTTTGAAATTGCATGCTACGTTCCCCAACAATGGGGGTGCCGGTCAGCCCAGATGCTTGAGGGTCGTTTGAGGGCCCCCTCTTGGTTAAAAAATTGTGATCGGACAGTGACCTGACAACCTGCACGGGCGTATGAGAGATAGGTTTGAGAGGTCCAATTGTAGATGCTCTTAAGAACTACTCTTCAGTTAAGAGAGAATAAGTCAAACTATATTGATTTTGTTAAAAATACTAGCATCATTTTGATATGTATACTATTTTTATGGCGGTCTCTTATGCTGTGTTGTGGCGTACTCCTATGTTGTTTGAAAAATTGTCCTAAGTTATTAAAAAGAACATGTTGTGGCGTACTCCTATGTAATTTGATCAACATATATTTGCAAAGGCAACTTTAGACTATTGTTCATGATAATGAGTTCAATTAATCATATTACCTAAGAACACCCACTCAAATCAACATCCCTCCGATTGTTTGAGTGTAACACGATCCAAATTCACCAACCCAAGTCCGATCATCACGTGAGATGAGGTGGTTTCAATGGTGAACATCTCCATGTTGTTCATATCTACTATATGACTCATGTTCGACCTTTCGGTCTCTTGTCTCCCGAGGCCATGTCTGTACATGCTACGCTCGTCAAGTTTAACCCAAGTGTTCTGCATGGGCAAAACTTGTTGGGGAACATAGTAATTTCAAAAAAAAATCCTACGCACACGCAAGATCATGGTGATGCATAGCAACGAGAGGGGAGAGTGTTGTCCACGTACCCTCGTAGACCGATAGTGGAAGCGTTATGACAACGCGGTTGATGTAGTCGTACGTCTTCACTGCCCGACCGATCAAGCACCGAAACTGCGGCACCTCCGAGTTTTAGCACACGTTCAGCTCGATGACGATCCCCGGACTCCGATCCAGCAAAGTGTCGGGGAAGAGTTCCGTCAGCACGACGGCGTGGTGACGATCTTGATGTTCTACCGTCGCAGGGCTTCGCCTAAGCACCGCTACAATATTATCGAGGAGTATGGTGGAAAGGGGCACCGCACACGGCTAAGAAAACAATCACGAGGATCAACTTGTGTGTATAGAGGTGCCCCCTGCCCCCGTATATAAAGGAGCAAAGGGGGGGTGCGGCCGGCCCTAGGAGGAGGCGCGCCGGAGTAGGACTCCCCACCTTTCCCTAGTTGGATTAGGACTTGGGGGGAGGAGGAGAGGGAAGAAAGGAAAGGGGGGGCGCCGCCCCCCTTCCTTGTCCAATTCGGACTTGGGGGGAGGGGCGCGCGGCAGCCCCTAGGCCTCCTCTCCTCTTCCTCCACTAGGCCCATTAAGGCCCATTAGGTTACCGGGGGGGTTTCGGTAACCTCCCGGTACTCCGGTAAAATGCCGATTTCACCCGGAACACTTCCGATGTCCAAACATAGGCTTCCAATATATCAATATTTATGTCTCGACCATTTCAAGACTCCTCGTCATGTTCGTGATCACATCCGGGACTCCGAACAAACTTCGGTACATCAAAATATATAAACTCATAATGAAATTGTCATCGTAACGTTAAGCGTGCAGACCCTACGGGTTCGAGAACAATGTAGACATGACCGAGACATGTCTCTGGTCAATAACCAATAGCGGAACCTGGATGCTCATATTGGCTCCCACATATTCTACGAAGATCTTTTATCGGTCAGACCGCATAACAACATACTTTGTTCCCTTTGTCATCGATATGTTACTTGCCCGAGATTCAATCGTCGGTATCTCAATACCTAGTTCAACCTCGTTACCAGCAAGTCTCTTTACTCATTTCGTAATACATCATCTCACAACTAACTCATTAGTTGCAATGCTTGCAAGGCTTATGTGATGTGCATTACCAAGAGGGCCTAGAGATACCTCTCCGACAATCGGAGTGACAAATCATAATCTCGAAATACGCCAACCCAACATGTACCTTTGGAGACACCTGTAGAGCTCCTTTATAATCACCCAGTTACGTTGTGACGTTTGGTAGCACACAAAGTGTTCCTCCGGTAAATGGGAGTTGCATAATCTCATAGTCATAGGAACATGTATAAGTCATGAAGAAAGCAATAGCAACAAACTAAACGATCAAGTGCTAAGCTAACGGAATGGGTCAAGTCAATCACATCATTCTCCTAATGATGTGATCCCGTTAATCAAATGACAACTCATGTCTATGGTTAGGAAACATAATCATCTTTGATCAACGAGCTAGTCAAGTAGAAGCATACTAGTGACACTCTATTTGTCTATGTATTCACGCATGTATTATGTTTTCGGTTAATACAATTCTAGCATGAAAAATAAACATTTATCATGAAGTAAGGAAATAAATAATAACTTTATTATTGCCTCTAGGGCATATTTCCTTCAGTCTCCCACTTGCACTAGAGTCAATAATCTAGTTCACATCGCCATGTGATTTAACATCAATAGTTCACATCACCATGTGATTAACACCCATAGTTCACATCGTCATGTGACCAACACCCAAAGGGTTTACTAGATTCAATAATCTAGTTCACATCGCTATGTGATTAACGCCCAAAGAGTACTAAGGTGTGATCATGTTTTGCTTGTGAGAGAAGTTTAGTCAACGGGTCTGCCACATTCAGATCCGTAAGTATTTTGCTTCTATGTCAACAATGCTCTGCACGGAGCTACTCTAGCTAATTGCTCCCACTTTCAATATGTATCTAGATTGAGATTTAGAGTCATCTGGATCAGTGTCAAAATTTGCATCGACGTAACCTTTTACGATGAACCTTTTTGTCACCTCCATAATCGAGAAACATATCCTTATTCCACTAAGGATAATTTTGACCGCTGTCCAGTGATCTACTCCTAGATCACTATTGTACTCCCTTGCCAAAAACAGTGTAGGGTATACAATAGATCTAGTACACAGCATGGCATATTTTATAGAACCTATGGCCAAGGCATAGGGAATGAGTTTCATTCTCTTTCTATCTTCTGCCGTGGTCGGGCTTTGAGTCTTACTCAGTTTCATACCTTGTAACACAGGCAAGAACTCTTTCTTTGACTGTTCCATTTTGAACTACTTCAAAATCTTGTCAAGGTATGTACTCATTGAAAAACTTAACAAGCGTCTTGATCCATCTCTATAGATCTTGATGCTCAATATGTAAGCAGCTTCACCGAGGTCTTTCTTTGAAAAACTCCTTTCAAACACTCCTTTATGCTTTGCAGAATAATTCTACGTTATCTCCGATCAACAATATGTCATTCACATATACTTATCAGAAATGATGCAGTGCTCCCACTCACTTTCTTGTAAATACAGGATTCACCGCAAGTCTGTATAAAACTATATGCTTTGATCAACTTATCAAAGCGTATATTCCAACTCCGAGATGCTTGCACCAGTCCATAGATGGATCGCTGGAGCTTGCATATTTTGTTAGCACCTTTAGGATTGACAAAACCTTCTGGTTGCATTATATACAACTCTTCTTTAATAAATCAACTAAGGAATGCAGTTTTGTTTATCCATTTGCCAGATTTCATAAAATGCGGCAATTGCTAACATGATTCGGACAGACTTAAGCATAGATACGAGTGAGAAACTCTCATCGTAGTCAACACCTTAAACTTGTCGAAAACCTTTTTGCGACAATTCTAGCTTTGTCGATAGTAACACTACTATCAGCGTTCGTCTTCCTCTTGAAGATCCATTTAATCTCAATGGTTCGCCGATCATTGGGCAAGTCAATCAAAGTCCATACTTTGTTCTCATACATGGATCTCATCTCAGATTTCATGGCCTCAAGCCATTTCGCGGAATCTGGGCTCATCATCGCTTCCTCATAGTTCGTAGGCGTCATGGTCAAGTAACATGACCTCCAGAACAGGATTACCGTACCACTCTGGTGCGGATCTCACTCTGGTTTACCTACGAGGTTCGGTAGTAACTTGATCTTAAGTTACATGATCATCATCATTAGCTTCCTCACTAATTGGTGTAGTAGTCACAGAGAACAGATTTTATGTGATGAACTACTTTCCAATAAGGGAGCAGGTACAGTTACCTCATCAAGTTCTACTTTCCTCCCACTCACTTATTTCGAGAGAAACTCCTTTCTCTAGAAAGGATCCATTCAAAGCAACGAATAACTTGCCTTCGGATCTGTGATAGAAGGTGTACCCAACATTTTCTTTTGGGTATCCTATGAAGACGCACTTCTCCGATTTGGGTTTGAGATTATCAGGTTGAAACTTTTTCACATAAGCATTGCAACCTCAAACTTTAAGAAACGACAGCTTAGGTTTCTTGCCAAACCATAGTTCATACGTTGTCGTCTCAACGGATTTAGATGGTGCCCTATTTAACGTGAATGCAGCTGTCTCTAATGCATAACCCCAAAACGATAGCGGTAAATCAGTAAGAGACGTCATAGATCGCACCATATCTAATAAAGCACGGTTACGACATTCGGACACACCATTACACTGTGGTGTTCCAGGTGGCGTGAGTAGTGAAACTATTTCACATTGTTTTAACTGAAGGCCAAACTCGTAACTCAAATATTTTACTTCTGCGATCATATCATAGAAACTTTTATTTTGTTACGATGATTCTCCACTTCACTTTGAAATTCTTTGAACTTTTCAAATGTTTCAGACTTGTGTTTCATCAAGTAGATATACTCATATCTGCTCAAATCATCTGCGAAGATCAGAAAATAATGATACCTGCCACGAGCCTCAAAATTCATCGGACCACATACATCAGTATGTATGATTTCCAACAAATCTATTGCTCGCTCCATTGTTCCGGAGAACGGAGTCTTAGTCATCTTGCCCATGAGGCATGGTTCGCAAGCATCAACTGATTCATAATCAAGTGATTTCAAAAGCCCATCAGCATGGATTTTCTTCATACGCTTTACACCAATATGACCTAAACGGCAGTGCCACAAATAAGTTGCACCATCATTATTAACTTTCATCTTTTGGTTTCAATATTATGAATATGTGTATCACTACGACCAAGATCCAACGAACCATTTTCATTGGGTGTGTAACCATATAAGGTTTTATTCATGTAAATAGAACAACAATTTATTCTCTTACTTAAATGAATAACCGTATTGAAATAAACATGATCAAATCATATTCATGCTCAACGCAAACACCAAATAACACTTATTTAGGTTCAACACTAATCCCAAAAGTATAGGGAGTGTGCGATGATGATCATATCAATCTTGGAACCACTTCCAACACACATCGTCACTTCACCCTTAACTAGTCTATGTTCATTCTGCAACTCCCGTTTCGAGTTACTACTCTTAGCAACTGAACCAGTATCAAATACCGAGGGGTTGCTACGAACAATAGTAAAATACACATCAATAATCTGTATACCAAATATACCTTTGTTCACTTTGCCATCCTTCTTATCCGCCAAATACTTGGGGCAGTTCCGCTTCCAGTGACCAGTCCCTTTGCAGTAGAAGCACTTAGTCTCAGGCTTAGGACCAGACTTGGGCTTCTTCACTTGAGCAGCAACTTGCTTGCCGTTCTTCTTGAAGTTCCCCTTCTTCCCTTTGCCCTTTTCTTGAAACTAGTGGTCTTGTCTACCATTAACACTTGATATTTTTCTTGATTTCTACCTTCGTTGATTTCAGCATTACTAAGAGCTTGGGAATCGTTTCCGTTATCCCTTGCATATCATAGTTCATCACGAAGTTCTACTAACTTGGTGATGGTGACTAGAGAATTCTGTCAATCACTATTTTATCTGGAAGATTAACTCCAACTTGATTCAAGCGATTGTAGTACCTAGACAATCCGAGCACATGCTCACTGCTTGAGCTATTCTCCTCCATCTTTTAGCTATAGAACTTGTTGGAGACTTCATATCTCTCAACTCGGGTATTTGCTTGAAATATTTAACTTCAACTCCTAGAACATCTCATATGGTCCATGACGTTCAAATCGTCTTTGAAGTCCCGATTCTAAGCCGTTAAGCATGGTGCACTAAACTATCAAGTAGTCATCATATTGAGCTAGCCAAACGTTCATAACGTCTGCATCTGCTCCTGCAATAGGTATGTCACCTAGTGGTGCATCAAGTACATAATTCTTCTGTGTAGCAATGAGGTTAATCCTCAGATCACAGATCCAATCCGCATCATTGCTACTAACATTTTTCAACATAATTTTTCTCTAGGAACACAATAAACTGGGAGCAACATCGCGAGCTATTGATCTACAACATAGATATGCTAATACTATCAGGACTGAGTTCATGATAAATTAAAGTTCAATTAATCATATTACTTAAGAACTCCCACTTAGACAGACATCCCTCTAATCTTCTAAGTGATCACGTGATCCATATCAACTAAACCATGTCCGATCATCACGTGAGATGGAGTCGTTTCAATGGTGAACATCACTATGTTGATCATATCTACTATATGATTCACGCTCGACCTTTCAGTCTCCGTGTTCTGAGGCCATATCTGTTATATGCTAGGCTCGTCAAATTTAACCTGAATATTCCGCGTGTGCAACTGTTTTGCACCCGTTATATTTGAAAGTAGAGCCTATCACACCCGATCATCACGTGGTGTCTCAGCACGAAGAACTTTTGCAACGGTGCATACTCAGGGAGAACACTTATACCTTGATAATTTAGTGAGAGATTATCTTATAAAGCTACCGCTGAACTAAGCAAAATAAGATGTATAAAAGATAAACATCACATGCAATCATAATATGTGACATGATATGGCCATCATCATCTTGTGCCTTTGATCTCCATCTCCAAAGCATCATCATGATCTCCATCGTCACCGGCATGACACCACAATCTCCATCATCTTGATCTATATCAATGTGTCGTCACATGCTTGTCTCGCCAACAATTGCTCTTGCAACTATTGCTATCGCATAGCGATAAAGTAAACCAATTATTTGGCGCTTGCATCTTATGCAATAGAGAGATAACCATAAGGCTTTTGCTTGTTGCCGATAAATTCAACAAAACATGACCATCTCATACAACAACTTATATCTCATCACGTCTTGACCATATCACATCACAACATGCCCTGCAAAAACAAGTTAGATGTCCTCTACTTTGTTGCTGCAAGTTTTACGTGGCTGCTACGGGCTGAGCAAGAACCGTTCCTACCTACGCATCAAAACCACAATGGTAGTTTGTCAAGTTGGTGTTGTTTTAACCTTCCCAAGGACCGTGCGTAGCCACACTCGGTTCAACTAAAGTTGCAGAAACTGACACCCGCTAGTCACCTGTGTGCATAGCACGTCGGTAGAACCAGTCTCGCGTAAGCGTACACGTAATGTCGGTCCGAGCCGCTTCATCCAACAATACCGCCGAACCGAAGTGTGACATGCTGGTAAGCAGTATGACTTATATCGCCCACAACTCACTTGTGTTCTACTCGTGCATATTACATCAACGCATAAAACCTGGCTCGGATGCCGCTGTTGGGGAACGTAGTAATTTCAAAAAAAATCATACGCACACGCAAGATCATGGTGATGCATAGCAACGAGAGGGGAGAGTGTTGTCTATGTACCCTCGTAGACCGATAGCGGAAGCGTTATGACAACGCGGTTGATGTAGTCGTACGTCTTCATGGCCCGACCGATCAAGCACCGAAACTACGGCACCTCCGAGTTTTAGCACATGTTCAGCTCGATGACGATCCCCGGACTCCGATCTAGCAAAGTGTCGGGGAAGAGTTCCGTCAGCACGACGGCGTGGTGACGATCTTGATGTTCTACCGTCGCAGGGCTTCGCCTAAGCACCGCTACAATATTATCGAGGAGTATGGTGGAATGGGGCACCGCACACGGCTAAGAAAACGATCACGAGGATCAACTTGTGTGTCTAGAGGTGCCCCCTGCCCCCGTATATAAAGGAGCAAAGGGGGGTGCGGCCGGGCCTAGGAGAAGGCGCGCCGGAGGAGTCCTACTCCTACTGGGAGTAGGACTCCCCACCTTTCCCTAGTTGGATTAGGACTTGGGGGGAAGGAGGAGAGGGAAGAAAGGAAAGGGGGGGCGCCCCCCTTCCTTGTCCAATTCGGACTTGGGGGGGAGGGGCGCGCGGCAGCCCCTAGGCCTCCTCTCCTCTTCCTCCACTAGGCCCATTAAGGCCCATTAGGTTACCGGGGGGTTCCGGTAACCTCCCGCTACTCCGGTAAAATGCCGATTTCACCCGGAACACTTCCGATGTCCAAACATAGGCTTCCAATATATCAATCTTTATGTCTCGACCATTTCGAGACTCCTCATCATGTCCGTGATCACATCCGGGACTCCGAACAAACTTCGGTACATCAAAATATATAAACTCGTAATGAAATTGTCATCGTAACGTTAAGCGTGCGGACCCTACGGGTTCGAGAACAATGTAGACATGACCGAGACATGTCTCTGGTCAATAACCAATAGCGGAACCTGGATGCTCATATTGGCTCCCACATATTCTACAAAGATCTTTTATCAGTCAGACCTCATAACAACATACTTTGTTCCCTTTGTCATCGGTATGTTACTTGCCCGAGATTCGATCGTCGGTATCTCAATACCTAGTTCAATCTCGTTACCGGCAAGTCTCTTTACTCGTTTCATAATACATCATCTCGCAACTAACTCATTAGTTGCAATGCTTGCAAGGCTTATGTGATGTGTATTACCGAGAGGGCCCAGAGATACCTCTCCGATAATCGGAGTGACAAATCCTAATCTCGAAATATGCCAACCCAACATGTACCTTTGGAGACACCTGTAGAGCTCCTTTATAATCACCCAGTTATGTTGTGACGTTTGGTAGCACACAAAGTGTTCCTCCGGTAAACGGGAGTTGCATAATCTCATAGTTATAGGAACATGTACAAGTCATGAAGAAAGCAATAGCAACAAACTAAACGATCAAGTGCTAAGCTAACGGAATGGGTCAAGTCAATCACATCATTCTCCTAATGATGTGATCCCGTTAATCAAATGACAACTCATGTCTATGGTTAGGAAACATAATCATCTTTGATCAACGAGCTATTCAAGTAGAAGCATACTAGTGACACTCTGTTTGTCTATGTATTCACACATGTATTATGTTTCCGGTTAATACAATTCTAGCATGAATAATAAACATTTATCATGATATAAGGAAATAAATAATAACTTTATTATTGCCTCTAGGGCATATTTCCTTCAAAACTGGCTTGCACCCATTGTATGTGAACGTAGAGTCTATCACACCCGATCATCACGTGGTGCCTCGAAACGACAAACTTTCGCAACGGTGCACACTTGGGGAGAACACAATTTTTATCTTGAAATTTTAGTGAGGGGTCACCTTATAATGCTACCGTTGTCCTACGCAAAATAAGATGCATAAAAGGATTAACATCAACAAATCATAAGTGACATGATATGGCCATCAACTCGTGCTTTTGATCTCCATCTCGAAAGCACCGGCATGATCTCCACCGTCACCGGCATGACACCATGATCTCCATCATCGTGTTCTGATCGGGGTTATCACGCCAACCATGCTTCTACTACTATCACTACCGCTTAGCGATAAAGTAAAGCATTACATAGCGCTTAATGATTGACACGCAGGTCATACAATAATTAAAGACAACCCTATGGCTCCTGCCGGTTGCCATATGCATCGACATGCAAGTCGATATAAACTATTACAAACATGATCATCTCATACATCAAATATATTTCATCATGTCTTTGGCCATATCATATCACTTACATGGCTAACGGTTAGCAATAAAGTAAAGTAATTACATGGCGTTTATATTGACTCGCAGGTCATACAATAAATTAAGACAACTCATATGGCTCCTGATGGTTGTCATACTCATCGACATGCAAGTCGTGATTCCTATTACAAGAACATGATCAATCTCATACATTACATATATATAATTCATCACATCCGTTTAGCCATATCACATCACATAGCATACCCTGCAAAAACAAGTTAGACGTCCTCTAATTGTTGTTGCATGTTTTACGTGGCTGCTATGGGTATCTAGCAAGAACAATTCTTACCTACGCAAAGCCACAACGGTGATATGCAAGTTGCTATTTAACCTTCTACAAGGACCGCCTTTGTTGAATTCGATTCAACTAAGGTGGGAGAGACAGACACCCGCCAACCATCTTTATGCAACCAAGTCACATGTCTGTCGATGGAACCGGTCTCATGTACGTGGACATGTAAAGTTGGTCGGGGCCGCTTCATCCACAATACCGCTAAATCAAGAAAAGACCAAGGAAGGAAGCAATCTGAATATCAACGCCCACAAACTCCTTTGTGTTCTACTCGTGATGTCATCTACGCATAGACCTAGCTCATGATGCCGCTGTTGGGGAACGTTGCATGGGAAACAAAAGCATTCCTACGCTCACCAAGATCCAATCTAGGAGATGACCATCTACAAGAGGAGAGATTGGATCTACATGCCCTTGTAGATCACGGTTGATGTAGTCGAACGTATTCGCGATCCAATCATGATCCATCCCGCGAACTCTTGATCCAAGTGCCGAACGGACGGCACCTCCACGTTCAACACACATATGGTTTGATGACGCCTTCACCTCCTCGATCCAGCGAGCGATGGTGAAGTAGTAGCTCGAGTCCTCCGGCAGCACGCCAGCGTGGTGGAGGTGGTTTTGGAGAAATCTCAGCAAAGCTTCGCTAAGCACTACGGAGAAGAAGAGGGATGCGAGGGAGAGGAGAGGCAGCGCTGTGGCATGGAGATGTGCTCAAGGAGTGCGGCTACCCTCTCTCTACCTCTCTATATATAGGGGAAGGGAGGAGAGGGTGGCGCCCCTAGGCTTTCCCCTAGGGGGGCGGCGGCCAGGACAGATGGGATCTCCCCTAGGGTGACTTGGCCCCCAAGCCGGGAGGTGGGAAGCCCTAGGGGGCGCCCCAACCCTCCTGGTTACGTGAGATGGGGTGAGGGAGGCGCTCAGCCCCTTAGTGGGCGGTTTGCCCCCCGTTATCCCTTTCGGTGACGCTGGTCATCACCCAGTACCCCCAGAACAATTCCGGACTCCAATACCATTCATCCAATATATCAATCTTCACCTCCGGACCATTCCGGAGTTCCTCATCACGTTCGGATCTCACCCGAGACTCCGAACAACCTTCAGTAACCACCATAATGACTCAACTATACTCATATCGTCACCAAACGTTAAGTGTGTAGACCTTGTGGGTTCGAGAACTATGCAGACATGACCGAGACACCTCTACGGTCAATAACCAATAGCGGGACCTAGATGCCCATATTGGTTCCTACATATTCTACGAAGATCTTATCGGTCGAACCTCGATGTTAAGGATTCAGCTAATCCCGTATGCAGTTCCCTTTGTCTATCATATGTTACTTGCCCGAGATTCGATCGTCGGTATCTCCATACCTAGTTCAATCTCATTACCGGCAAGTCTCTTTACTCGTTCCGTAACACAAGATCCCGTGACTAACTCATTGGTCACATTGCTTGCAAGCTCATTGTGATGTTGTATTACCGAGTGGGCCCTGAGATACCTCTCCGTCATATGAAGTGACAAATCCCAATCTTGATCCTTCCCAACTCAACAGACACCCTCGAAGATACCTGTAGAGCACCTTTATAGTCACCCAGTTACGTTGCGACACACAAGGCACTCCTCTAGTGTCAGTGAGTTGCATGATCTCATGGTCATAGGAACATATACTTGACATGCAGAAAAGGATAGCAATAAACTTAACACGATCATATGCTACGTTCATAGTTTGGGTCTTGTCCATCACATCATTCTCCTAATGACGTGACCCCGTTATTAAATGACAACTCATGTCCATGGCTAGGAAACCATAGCCATCTTTGACCAACGAGCTAGTCCAGTAGAGGCTTATTAGGGACATGTTGTTGTCTATGTATCCACACATTGATACGTCTCCGTCGTATCTACTTTTCCAAACACTTTTGCCCTTGTTTTGGACTCTAACTTGCATGATTTGAATGGAACTAACCCGGACTGACGCCGTTTTCAGCAGAATTGCTATGGTGTTATTTATGTGCAGAAACAAAAGTTCCCGGAATGACATGAAACTTCAAGGAATATCTATTCGGAAATAATAAAAAATCCTTGCAAAAGATGAAGCCCAGGGGGGCCACCACCTGTCCACGAGGGTGGGGGGCGCGCCCCCCCTACCTCGTGGTCCCCTGGAGCTCCTCGACCTCAACTCCAACTCTATATATTTGCTTTCGGGGAGAAAAAAATAAGGGAGAAGAATTCATCGCGTTATACCATACGGAGCCGCCGCCAAGCCCTAAAACCTCTCGGGAGGGCTGATCTGGAGTCTGTTCGGGGCTCCAAAGAGGGGAATCCGTCGCCATCGTCATCATCAACCATCCTCCATCACCAATACTCCAACTCTATATATTTGCTTCCGGGAAGAAAAAAATAAGGGAGAAGAATTCATCGCGTTTTACGACACGGAGCCGCCGTCAAGCCCTAAAACCTCTCGGGAGGCCTGATCTGGAGTCCGTTCGGGGCTCCGGAGAGGGGAATCCATCGTCATCGTCATCATCAACCATCCTCCATCACCAATTTCATGATGCTCACCGCCGTGCGTGAGTAATTCTATCGTAGGCTTGCTGGACGGTGATGAGTTGGATGAGATCTATCATGTAATCGAGTTAGTTTTGTTAGGGTTTGATCCCTAGTATCCAATATGTTTTGAGATTGATGTTGCTATGACTTTGCTATGCTTAATGCTTGTCACTAGGGCCCGAGTGCCATGATTTCAGATCTGAACCTATTATGTTTTCATCAATATATGAGAGTTCTTGATCCTATCTTGCAAGTCTATAGTCACCTATTATGTGTTATGATCCGTTAACCCCGAAGTGACAATAATCGGGATACTTACCGGTGATGACCATAGTTTGAGGAGTTCATGTATTCAGTGAGCTAATGCTTTGTTCCGGTACTCTATTAATAGGAGGCCTTAATAACCCTTAGTTTCCATTAGGACCCCGCTGCCACGGGAGGGTAGGACAAAAGATGTCATGCAAGTTATTTTCCATAAGCATGTATGACTATATTCAGAATACATGCCTACATTACATTGATGAATTGGAGCTAGTTCTGTGTCACCCTATGTTATGATTGTTACATGATGAACCGCATCCGGCATAATTCTCCATCACTGATCCATTGCCTACGAGCTTTCCATATATTGTTCATCGCTCATTTACTTTTCCGTTGCTATTGCTATCATCACTACAAAATACCCAAAACATTACTTTTGCTATCATTACCTTTTGCTACCGTTACCGCTACTATCATATTACTTTGCTACTAAATACTTTGCTGCAGATATTAAGTTTCCAGGTATGGTTGAATTGACAACTCAGCTGCTAATACTTGAGAATATTCTTTGGCTCCCCTTGTGTCGAATCAATAAATTTGGGTTGAATACTCTACCCTCGAAAACTATTGCGATCCCCTATACTTGTGGGTTATCACACATGTATTTGAGTTTCCGGTCAATACAATTATAGCATGGATAATAAACGATTATCATGAACAAGGAAATATAATAATAACCACTTTATTATTGCCTCTAGGGCATATCTCCAACACCCACACGCTGCCCTAGACGTCGTCGGCCTTGCCCTTGCCCTTGACATCGCCATCGTCATCGTCGCCGATGAGGGCGATGAAGACGGGAGCAGGGCTAGCCCACCCGAACGCCACTTGGTAGGCTGCCAGGGCAGCCTCCTCCGGCGTCTGCTGGGGTGGCGGTATTGTGGCTCGTCGTGCGCGCTCCTCTTCCTCCTCCTCAAGCCGCAATGTCTCCGCATCGGCTTGCAGCAGCTGCTTGTAGCGCATCTGCCGCTCGCCGTCGGCCTCCTCCTGGGCGAGCCAGTGCGCCTTCTAGCGTAGAAGGTGGGCCGCCTCCTCCGGCGTCGCAGTGTACTGGAAAGGAGGCGCGCTGACCCACTCGCGGTACTGTCCGGTCATGTGTAGGCCTCCTCCTGCCAAGTGGGTGGAGGCGGGGAGCGCTTTCGCGTTAGCACCGGCTCCGGCTCGACGGGCGACGGCGGTGGCGGAGGCGGGGCGAAGAGCGGGGTGTGGACGGAGTCCCCCGCCGCCGACAAGGCAAGGGCTTTGCTCTAGCCCATCCCAGTGCGCGTCCTCCTCAAGCCGGCTAGCCTCCAGCGCGTGCTACAGGGCCTCCTCGAGGGCGGTTTGGTACTCCGCCTACGCCTCCATTTCCTCCAGCTCTACCCGGGGGGGGGGGCGGCGGTGGAAACGGCGGGGGACACGTCGACGCCGACACGCCGTTGCTCCTCGTGTTCGAGGGCAAACCAAGCCTCCCAGTCGGGAGAGTCGGCGGCGTACTCCGGCATCCGCCGCTGCTCCGGTGTGAGCTGCCCCCGGCGCCTGCGCACCTCCTCATCGTGCGCCCGCTGGGTACGCGGAACCGTCGGCACGGGGATCCGTTGTGGATCCAGGTGCCAGTGGTGCGGCAACGTGACGTCGGGGTAGGGCAGCGACTGCCTGTACTCCCAGTGCCACCACGCTTGGTGCACCAGGATGTGCAGACGACGGCGACCAGGGCGGAAACGCGCCGACGCCGGAGGAGGAGGGGGAGGAGAAACACGGGAGGATGAGGCGCCGGGGGTGCCCTTGCCCTTCCCTTGCCGCTGCTGCTGTCGAAGAGGCCCATTGCTTGCTAGGGTTTGGTGTCTCCGACGAGGAAGCACAAGAGGGTGGTGGGGGCCAGATGTGGACGGAAGTGGATGAGGCCGGCCCACGCCGCATGCGTGGTTAAAAAAGGACGCTTCCACTGGCCGACTAGTGGGCCCGCTGTCGGTGGTCGTCATAAATTAGACGACGGACGGTAGTTAGGTGGCCTACAAGTTGGGACGCGGCGGACGCTGAGGAGACGCGCGGCGCGTTCGCGCCGACGCATTTCAGGCGCAATTTTGGACTGGAAATGGGTCGGCGCGGACGCCAGGCGTACGAGATTTGAGTGTGGGTCAGCGCGTTGGGCCTCTACTTTTGTCCGCGCCGATTCAAACGGACGCAAGCGGACAAAATGGGTCGCTCATTGGAGTTGCTCTTACAAGCTGAGCGCAAGCGACTTTTTACAACTCAACCTTGAGCTTCGCTCAGTTTACAGTCTGTGAGAAAGTTTGAGGAAACTATGCATTTTTTTTCAACCAGAAAAACATGGCAAGGACGAGGACAAGGGGACCATGCGAACACGATCTGCAACGAAGCAAATGACATTCTGCTGCATTGGCACACACCATGTTAACATCTGCCATCTTTTATGATTGTCGCTGCTTTATCTGTGCATCGCTGCATGCCCAGCTAATAATATCATCTTTTCCATTAGGGGAGCTAACCTCAGCTCTGCTCACACCGGCCTCATCCAATTTCCGTGTAGATATTTCGAGCAATTCTGTGGCCCAGTGAAGAAGATACCCCCATACAGAAAAACGCCGATAGGCAGGCAGCCAAAACGAGCAAGCACGCAATAATGCTCCCCGCAACCACAAGCCTGTGCAGCGCGATCTTGCACAAGATCGAGGGTGTTTTATCCACTTGCCGCTGAAAATGACTATAGCTGCTAGGCCAACGCTGTCTTTTCAGCTCCGCACTCCGCACTGGAATACACCTTCAGACAAAAACGTCGACGGCGCGCAAGTGAGATCAAATCAGTAATCCTGTGAGAAAAGCGTACGCGATCACCGGCGGCGGCACGCTGGTGAGCGTTGAGCCGCGGCGCGTACGGTGCTAGAGAGTAGAGATGTGGTGGTAGGCTGGTACCGTGCTGGCTGTACCCGGGTGGGCGAGGCCATTTATCGCTCGCGTCCACCGGCGGGGCGGCGTACGTGGCGCGGCGCCAGCAGACGGGACGGGACGAGCCGCGCAGGTAAAAGCTGCCGCCTCCCCAAGTCACGTCCGCCCCGGCTCGCTCCTATCCCTCCCTTCTCCCTCCAATAATTTCGCTTCCTTCATTCACTTCTCCCGTCCTCCCGCAAAGCCCACCCCGCAGCAGAAAGGGAGGGAGCGCGGAGGAATCTCCGTCTCCGCCTCCGCCTCCCCCTCCATGCCCCCGCCCCCCGCCGGGCCCGGCCCAGATCTCCCGCGCGGCGGCCGCTAGCCGATCCGCCTAGCCCCGCCCGATCCGATGGGCGGGGAGGTGCCGGAGCCGCGGCGGCTCAGCCGCGCGCTCAGCTTCGGCTGCGGCGGCGTGCCCGACGAGGCGCTGCACCTCGTCATGGGCTACGTCGACGCCCCGCGCGACCGGGAGGCCGCCTCGCTCGTCTGCCGCCGCTGGCACCGCATCGACGCGCTCACCCGCAAGCACGTCACCGTCGCCTTCTGCTACGCCGCCGACCCGGCCCGCCTCCTCGCGCGCTTCCCGCGCCTCGAGTCGCTCGCCCTCAAGGGCAGGCCGCGCGCCGCCATGTACGGCCTCATCTCCGACGACTGGGGCGCCTACGCCGCGCCCTGGGTCGCCCGGCTCGCCGCGCCGCTCGAGTGCCTCAAGGCGCTCCACCTGCGACGCATGACCGTCACCGACGACGACGTCGCCGCGCTCATCCGCTCCCGCGGCCACATGCTGCAGGAGCTCAAGCTCGACAAGTGCTCCGGCTTCTCCACCGACGCGCTCCGCCTCGTCGCCCGCTCCTGCAGGTAGTCCACCAGCTCTACTCACCTGCATCCGCGCACCTCTTTTTTTTTTTTGCCCTCTTGCCTGTTGATTTGTGGTGGTGAGTTCCAGTAATTGTGACAGTTGATCTGCTCATTGATGAATGAGGATTGATCTGGTCTGTGTGTTGGTTGGTTTCGCCAAATGGAGTATACTGGATAAGGATGAGTTAAGAGCCAGTTTCTATAATTAGATATTTGTTTGCTCTATCACGAGCTGTAACAAATACGGTCATGTGAGGGAAGGTGTCAAGTTAGCTTCCACACACTTTGTTTGGGCGCCATGATACACCATGGCACTAGTTTTCTACGACAAATTGATATGAGCAGTATATGCAAATGACTGCCGAAGGGAGATATATGAGATTTGGTGTAGTTCTATGGTTTACCTGTCGTTTCTGTCCAGCATATGTCCGATCCGGCCTCTAGTTTGTAAAATTGGCTTAAGCAAACTATAATGCGAGGTTGCACCAGTCAGGTGATCTATCTTCCCCAGGAGGGCTATCGTACTACTACTTTGATTGGACTTGAACAGGACTACATCCGTCCCTGTGGAACATCTTGAACCAAAATAAAGTTGCAAGTTGGTGTTTCTGTTACCAATCAATTCTATCATGTTCAGATTAGTGTGGCACTATGTCATGCCGTCATATCGACTTTCAAGCATCATCTTGGTCCTTCCTTTTTACTCTTTTGGCAGAAGCCTTTCCATGTGTCCGTGTTAACTTTGCTTTGTCTGAATTCTGCAACTACGAAGTTGTCTGAGGGAAATTATTTTCCCTTAGAATGCAAGTATGATTTGTGTGAGCTTGTCAAGTTCACATATGGAGCTGGGAGACTAAAGGTTAGCATGCTACAGAGGATCTGTAGTGCTTTAGGTAAAATGCATGTACAGTGTGCTCCTTTGTGCCTGGAAATGCCTCATATGCAAATGTGAATTGAAAAAAATAAAATTGACTTGACTGCAATGGCTGTTCCACTATTAATGAAAGGGGACAGAACATGGGGACATCGGGGCATGTTCATGAAGTTTGAGACGTGTCTTTATAGGTTTCCTGGTTCACCAGTAATCCACTTTTCATCGCACTTTCCATTCTTCCTTAGCTTACAACTATTGCTGTGCTCCTTTAGCAAGACATTCGACTGTGGTACATTAATTCAAAGTGATTTTACTGTCACTGCATGATTGCGTGCTATCACTGCAGTTAACATGCTATTCTAAATTATCTTGGCAGATCCTTGAGAACATTATTTCTTGAAGAATGTGTGATTACTGATGAAGGTGGTGAATGGCTTCATGAACTTGCTGTCAACAATTCTGTTCTTGTGACACTGAACTTCTACATGACTGAGCTCAAAGTGGTGCCAGCTGATCTGGAGCTTCTAGCAAAGAACTGCAAATCATTACTTTCTTTAAAGATCAGTGAGTGTGACCTTTCAGACCTGATTGGTTTTTTCGAAGCAGCCAATGCATTGCAAGATTTTGCTGGAGGATCGTTCAATGAGGTAGGAGAGCTAACAAAGTATGAAAAAGTCAAGTTTCCACCAAGAGTATGCTTCTTGGGGCTTACGTTCATGGGGAAAAATGAGATGCCTGTTATCTTCCCTTTTTCTGCTTCATTAAAGAAACTGGACTTGCAGTACACTTTCCTCACCACTGAGGATCATTGCCAGCTTATCTCAAAATGCCCGAACCTATTTGTTCTCGAGGTAGTGTTTCTCATATACTCTTGTATTTTGGGTGTGAAATTTGTTGTACTCTCATTTTTACTGACAGTAGATTCTGTCAACAGGTGAGGAATGTGATAGGAGACAGAGGGCTAGAGGTTGTTGGTGATACATGCAAGAAGCTACGAAGACTTCGAATTGAGCGAGGGGATGATGATCCAGGTCTCCAAGAAGAGCAAGGAGGAGTTTCTCAGTTAGGCCTGACAGCGGTAGCTGTTGGTTGCCGTGACCTGGAGTACATAGCTGCCTATGTATCTGATATCACCAACGGCGCTCTCGAATCCATCGGGACCTTCTGCAAAAATCTCTACGACTTCCGGCTTGTCCTGCTCGACAGACAAAAGCAGGTAACCGATCTGCCGCTCGACAACGGTGTTCGAGCTCTGTTAAGGAGCTGCACCAAGCTCCGGAGATTTGCTCTCTACCTGAGACCTGGAGGGCTCTCAGACACAGGCCTCGACTACATCGGGCAGTACAGCGGCAACATCCAGTACATGCTACTGGGCAACGTCGGCGAATCGGACCACGGGTTGATCCGCTTCGCAATAGGATGCACCAACCTGCGGAAGCTTGAGCTTCGGAGCTGCTGCTTCAGCGAGCAAGCCCTGTCCCTCGCGGTGCTCCACATGCCCTCGCTCAGGTACATATGGGTGCAAGGCTACAAGGCCTCTCCAGCAGGCCTGGAGCTCCTCCTCATGGCGAGGCGATTCTGGAACATCGAGTTCACGCCCCCCAGCCCCGAGGGCTTGTTCCGCATGACGCTCGAAGGAGAACCCTGCGTGGACAAGCAGGCCCAGGTTCTTGCCTACTACTCCCTTGCCGGGCAGAGGCAGGACTGCCCTGACTGGGTGACCCCGTTGCATCCAGCCGCATGAATGATTGTAAATACATCTAGTTGTGTGTACGTACCTACTGTACCTTATGTTGCCCTTGGGTCCCTTTGGCAAGAACCGTATCTGAATATGGCAATTTGTATGGATGTAGATCATTAGCTTAGCTGCTTTGGTGCCCTAATAAGCTAGTAGTGCTGTAGCTGAGGTGTAGTACAATAAGTTGCCGTTGTAGCTTGTACTACTATGTATGTAATCCTGGGAAGTTGTATGCTAAAGTTGCTCTGTGCTTTGATCTTCTCTCTGAAATCTTGATCGGTTGCTGGTTTTGTCTCTGCTTAAAACCACACTGTATTCAAATTTTCCTTTTGCAATGGAGAATGGGCAGTTCTTATATCCAATTCATTCAAAAGTCTGAACTGATGAAGAGATGCAGGTAATATATTTCAACTTTTTCCTTCGCGTCCAACTTTTTTTAGTCTTCGACTTAGGATTGATGCATATTTAAAGATATATACTCGTAAAAAGGAAGAAGATATATACTGTAATTTTCTAAAATACCGCGTTGGTATGATCCTGGGCTTAAACTTGAAGGCTTTTGGCTTGGATACAATGTTAAATTCATGCTTCAACCAATTCATCTGAAAATTCCATTAAAGAGAGTCGGCCAGGAGCTCTCCTTCGTGGATTACGAGCCTGTTCGGCAGCTCTCCGCTCCTGGCGCAGCCGGAGCGGAGCGGCCCGCAGCCTATTTGCTCAGAGTCGCCAAAGTGTCGCTCCCCGCGCTTCCGTATTTTGCGGAGCTGGATGATTGCCGAATAGGCTCTATATTATACGGGCCTCTCCTACATGGATCGAGTACGTAGTCCCGGCGGCTACCGAATGATGGAACAAGTGGCGGAGCTACCCCGGAATTCGTGCGGCCTCACGAGCAACGCGACAACGTTGCGTAATACGCAGACAAGAAATGGAGTATAAAATCCACCTCGCTGGTGGCGGTTTGTTCGGCTAGCAAACAAGGCGCGTACTAGATTCGAGGCCTGCCAGCGCCAGGTGAAGAAAATCGAACGTTTCTGTCGGCTTTTGGTGAGGGAATGAGCTCTGCGAAGAAGCGGTCGACATATGTAAGAGTCCAAAAACTTGCTCATAGTTTAGCGTGCCCGTGCATCCGAACGACGAGGCTGATTTAAGCAAAGCGATTCTGCACTGTAGCAGGTGAGAGGCATCTGAGGAGTCTGCCTGACCGGCTTCCGTGAAAAGAGCCACACCCAACCACGACGAGCATCAAAGATTGAGGTGAGGGTGAGCCCTCTCCAGGACGACTGTTACGTACTGAAGAAAAGTTACGGGTGCATTCGGTTTTCGTAGTTCACAGGACTTCTAGAACAAAAATGCTACACTTACGGGAAGACGTGTCCCAATACAATCAATTGACCGCCCCTGAATTTAACCATGGGGCCCTACGCCCCTACCCATGATTAATCCCGACGCCTCCACCTCAGACCCGTAAGAGCTTTCTTAGAAAAATTCCGCAAGTCCAGCGTCTCTCCTTCTAAAACCTACGAACAGAAGAACCACAGAAATGGAATGTTGTGATATTATTGAAAACTACAATATTGTATGATTGTTTGACCGTGTATAGGGAAAGCAGATAATTCTTTACACGAGAAGCTCGAGTGGGTGATGCCGAAGAGTCAAGTATTTTAATGTTATGTTTAATCCAGAAAAATAGTAAATTAAACATAACTAGTAGAATATCCGTGCGTTGCCACGAATCTTTACAGATTGCATCTTTGAATACAATGCATCTCTCTCTTAATTTTAGCTCAACGTAATTTTGCTCAGTCTCTCTCTCTCTCTCTCAATTTTAGCTCAACATAATTTTGCTCAGTCTCTCTCTCTCTCTTAATTTTAGCTCAACGTAATTTTGCTCAGTCTCTCTCTCTCTCTCTCTTAATTTTAGCTCAATGTAATTTTGCTCAGTCTTTCTCTCTCTCTTAATTTTAGCTCAACGTAATTTTGCTCAGTCTCTCTCTCTCTCATGACTCAAAACTTAATTTTAGCTCAACGTAATTTTGCTCAGTGTTAACATTCGATAGCTATCCTGGAAGTGTAAACACTAAAGGGAAATCTTAATTTTTATATGGGATAAGACAACTTTTCGAACTTCATGTACAATAAGAGGAACACAGAAGGATGATCTCACATCCATAAATATCCAAACGATTTTTGTGCATCCACTCTATATACTCCCTCTGTTCCTTAATATTTGTCTTTTTAGAGATTTCAAATAAACTACCACATACGGATGTATATAGACATATTTTGAGTGTAGATTCACTCATTTTGCTTCGTATGTAGTCACTTGTTGAAATATATAGAAAGACAAATATTTAGAAACGGAGGGAGTACATTAAGAAAGGTGAGCATCTCACACTGAGAGTTCAAAACCAAAGTGCATGTTTTCAAATGTAAGTCATATCAGTGCACAAGCAGATTGCCTCCAAACTGAAGTCTGAATTTGGACAACACCGAACGGGATTAGTGGTTACATTCACCATGTAGATGACAATATCACATTGTGCTATCCTCTGCATCACATGATCACAGTAAAGCTACAAATAGACAGGGCTGGAGACTAAGCTTCCAACTTTATTTAACCCCAATGCTTTTCAACTAATAAGTAACGATTTTAAGAAAGACATCATGAAAATGACATACAATATGAACCATGAAATAAAATAATATTGAAAGACATTTATGAAGAAATTTCTTAAAGCTTGACCATTGCATCATGAAAATGTCATTGCAAGATCTAACTTTGCCCAGTCTCGGGGCGAGGGACTGCCGCATTACGCACAAGTTCAGATAGGAATGGAGGAAGACGGAGTAGGGTTTTTTTTTTTTTGAGGCTAGGAAGACGGAGTTGGTAGCCAATAAAGCGAACTTGAACTAGAGGCTTCTTGCTTTGACTCTCTTGCCATCCCAAGGCTAGATCGATCTCCGCGGCATGCTCCATGATCGCGGTGTTTGTGTGAATCTGCTGTGTGTTTAGTTGCCATCGTAGGCACGGACCATTGATGTTCTATGACCGTCGCCGCTAACGAGCAGAGCCAATGTCGGGGTTCGCCTGAGCCCTGGGCATTGCTTGAGTTGATGTCTTGGCTCCGGTCTGGAGCTCCGGTGGTGTGATGAGATCTTTGTCCGCAACCTGTTTGATAAAATGCGGCTGCAGTTTGTGCTAGAAGAATGCGATGACACCGCGCCAAACTCTCTTGCCACTTTGCCAGCGATGTTTGGTGCACGTGAGGGGTCAACAGGAGGATGGAACGTGGCTTGCTCTTATAAAGCTGGAGAAGTTTGCAGAATCTATATGATCTCATGGGCATGAATACCTGATCATTTGTCTCAAATGGGTAAATAATGTTTATGGCGCACTTACGAATGGAAGGTGGCGTGAGTCAAGGAGCTGGTGGATGTGATGACAGCTTAAAATTGCTGTACTACTACAGCTTAAAGTTAGCATCACAGATCACATACAAGCATGATACGTGAACACCTGAAGTTCACATAAATAACACTAACCACATAAAAACAAGAAAAAAATTTACATGTACACAAGGTAGATTCTGAGTGTCAGTTTTGCGTTAGGTTGTTAGTCTGATTGCTGTACATTAGTTGCCCCATGTTTGTTAAAAGCACCTCACCTCATATGACTAGCAACGACAAGTGTATCATGAAGTAAACTACTAACAGACTCCAGTCTGCTCATTTAATTCTTACAGAAATACCTTTGTGACATAAAATGTCATTACTATCTAATTTTAACTTGAGATTTCTAAACCAAGGTGTAAGGTCAAGGGAGAGTACTCTGAACAAAATGGCATGGTTGAAAACATTTTCACTCAAATAAAACAATAATCCAGGTGTCATACAAATTATATGATTATGAGAATATCGTTGGCACTAAAAACCGAAACCAGTAGATTCCTAAGCAAGACGAAAGAAGGCAGGAAAACAAGTATTTATTTAGCATAATTACATGAAAAACACTTCTGTGAAGTCAATTTCCCATAAACTTGGACATGAAAGTTGTTGTATTTACTGCTAGTACTCCCTCCGATCCATATTAATTGACGCTGCTTTAGTATAGCTTTGTACAACACTAAAATTTGTACTAAGGCAACATCAATTAGTATGGATCAGAGGGAGTACATTTGTTAGGCTTAGCTGAACAGAACAAAGAATTAAATTACCATATAAATTATTAACACAAACAAAAAAATGCATGATTTAAATGACCAAAAAATGAATTTTGTTGATACATGCTTTTATGGGATGAAATCATGTAAGATCATCAAATTGACATGTATTGGACTAAAGTCAAGCGGATATGTGTAAATTTTTACATACTTCCTAAAAATACGAGAATGAAAATTGTTTACATAGTGTGAACATATTTTTTGAAAAGGGGGATGCCCGGCCTCTGCATCATAGCGATGCATACGGCCCTTTTATTAAGCAAGTAAATATGTTCCAAACAAGGTCTGAAAGTCTAGAAGTCTCCCAACGACAAAAAAGGAGCTCATACAGAGCCAGAAAAGCTAGAATACAAACTAGCCAAATAAAGGACACCACAACCGGCTGGCAAAAAGGTAAACTAATTGCCTATCTTATTACATGACCGCCATCCAAACCGGTTGAATATATCCCGAGCTACCATCTTCCAGCGGATAGATCCAGTAACCAAATGCTCCCTGGCCTCCGTCGGAGTGAGTAGCGACCACGAACGGATCAATGCCGTGGCTCGGAAAATAACCTGCAAAAAATGAATATGTGATATCCTGTTAAAAACCAAATCATTTCTGCAATTCCATACAGTCCACGGCAGGGCACAAACTCCTACACGAATATGTCTCGCCAAGTCAGGCTGTATCCCGTTAAGCCACGTCCCAAATAACGTGTTGACAGAATTCAGTGGAGTAATATTAAAAGTAATATGGACCGTCCGCCATAAAACTTTGGCTAGCAGGCAATCAAGAAAAAAATGTTTGATCGTCTCATCCCGATCACAGAAACTACACCTAGGAGGGCCTGTCCAATTACGCTTTGTCAAATTGTCCTTAGTTAAAACAACTAGTTTATGGACGAACCACATAAACACTTTTATTTTTAAAGGAACTTTGACATCCCAAACATGCTTGGAACTAGGAATTAAGCTCGAATTGATAACATCAATATACATGGATTTAACTGTGAATACTCCAGACCTAGTAAGCTTCCAGCATAATTCATCGAGTTGTTGAGAAAGATGAACCTCCATCAGTCTACGTACTAGACGGAGCCATTCTTCCCAACGATTGCCCGCTAGCGATCGTCTGAACTGAATATTAAGGGGGGTAGATTGAAATACCGTTGCAACGAACACCTCACGTCGTTGAACAGTACGATATAAAGACGGGTATTGAACGGCTAAAGGTGTGTGAACATATAGATAAAATGGTTTTTTCGCCAGCATGGTTCTAATGGGGTAATGTATATTTGATAGAGATGAAATCATGTAAATCCTCGACCGACTATTGAGTTGAAGTAAATTGTATATAAATCCTAACAATCCAAAGTAAATTGTATATAAATCCTAATAATCCAAAGTAAGATGCCTGTAAGGTGCAAATTATCAGGAGTACCTTTTGTTAATGGACTATACTCTATGGTGTGACAGGACAAATGTGCAACGCGCGCTGGATGTAACATGCATCAGCTATACGTCATCGACTCATCATCGAGCGTGTGCGTGCACGGCCGATAACGTGCGGACTGTGTCGCGCCATAGGACTTGGTTGCACAAGTCAGCGCGTTATAATTGTCGTTCGTTAATACATACATTTATAGTGCAATTTTGATGACATTACTTTTCAGTACAGACCAATATGTAAAGTCCTCGGATAGTGGCATATGTCTAATTGTTATCTGCATGCAGACTGCTACTCTAGGCCACAATACTACTCCCTCCATTCCAAAATTATTGTTCAAGGGATGGTTCTAATGGGGTGAATATGCCGGTGGATGCTTTGAAGGGAAGATGGGTAAGTCAGCAGAGTCTGCACGTCCATTGCTCTATTCATGTAAAGACGTAAGTATTATCAACATTTGATGAATTCATTTTTTCAGGGTTTTGTGCTGTCAGACTGCGAGGGTTGCAGAGTCGAAGACATGCTCTGGTCGTTGGTGCTACAATGCGTGAACTGTTAAGTCAGGAATTAGCATTTAAAATTTATCAGATGCTCATGTGAACCAATTCTCTACTTACTCGCTCTTCGGCAGTTCTTGCAGAGCAATCTACACACACTGATGAGCAATCGACTCATTGAGCATAATTTCAAAGGTTTTTTTGGAAGACCTTGCATTCGTTGTGGGTACGCGGAGTGCTGCACTTTCTGACTGTACTAAAGATTTCAAGCGTGACCTTTGCATCTGAACTGGAGTATTTCATTGCCCATTTGTGATCCATCTCTACTAGACATGTCTGTCCACAAGGTAATGAGCATGATTTCTCTTGTAATTTTGCTTGTTTCAGGAATGCCTACTGATATTACTGTATAACTAGTAATTTACACTTGCAGAGTCATGTTAAATATGTATGACTAAGTAGAAATGTTTGTTTAAAATCCACTTACAATCTGCTGTCATGTGGGGCGTTGCGTACAGGCGCAGGCCACGCGACCAGGAGCAACAGCCGACGGCCACAACGGGCGAGGCGTGATCGGGGCAGGAGTCCTGATCCGTATGCATTGGTTCCTAGAATAAAGGAGTAGTTTGTTAGGCATAGTTTCCAGTTTGTTAGCAGCCCATGGGGCCTTTATATATCGTGTAATCAGCACTCTTTGAGGGCAAGCAATAAATCATTATCTCCTATCTCTTCCTCTACTCTTAATCTCATCTCCTGCACCATTGAGCAGTTAGGCAAAAACCCTAGCGCTCCTATCCACCGAGACTACGAGCTACGTAGTCGAGGTCCTGCTGCCTTGGGCACCGAGGTCCTTGACAACTTGGTATCAGGTTCCAGGTGAAAGAACATGCGGTGCCCCCATGTTTGGTTTTGGTAATTGATGACAATCTCTATGGACTAATGGTTTCCTTGAGTTATATTTGAAGGTTTTGTCCATAGGCTTTTCTTGGAGTACATGTGTTGGTTTTAAGGAGAGTTTGTGTCGACCAAGGTGCTATTCAAGGTATTATCCAAAGATTGGTCATTTGAGAGTTGAGCTTATTGCAAGCATGTCTTGAAGAAGAAGATTGTGTGATCATTCATGTTTACCTTCAAGACATCATCCAAACGAAGAGAGTTGGAAAGATTCAAGGTTGATCAAGACTAAGTCAAGAGTGAATCAAGTTTATCAACTCACAAAGAGTAGAAGATGTACCGAGAGGGATCAAGTGATCCCATGGTACGGTAAGCATTGTCCATTGCACTTTGTGTACTAACCCATGGTCTATGTGAGAGTCTATGTGGGGTTAGGTACGTGTCCATGGGCTTGCGTCAAGAGGATGATATCATACAACCCATGGGAAGGATGACATCAAGTGGTGATCGTCATCAAGATTGCCGTGTGCAATTTCAAGTGGAGAATCATGAAGAGATCAAGTGCTTGAAGCTTGCCATCCATTGTGGTGTCAATGGACTTGTGAAGATGTGCCGAAGAGTGGCTCACCCATAGTGGAGTATGGGGGAGCAATCATCTAGTCTTCATCGACCCAACGCAATCAAGAAAGGTGGTCCATCTTGAGGAGGACAAGATCGTCATCATCTAACTCAAGTGGATCATGTGCAAGGCAAAGGTTTGCCCTTGATAGGTTTTCTATTTTACCGGTCTCATGGTGGTAGTTGGGAGACCGGGTTATAGGATCGATAGCCGTACTATCAAGGGGGGCTCTCAAGTGAGTAGCTTGATCGTATCGTTCGTCGAGAGCTCAAACCATTGCATCCTTGCTTCATGTTTCTTGGTTCTTGTTTGGTTCTCTTTGTTAGTCTTAGAGCTTATGGTCATCTTGATGACAAACTTGGTTTCATCGAAAACGGAGTTCGCATGCGTCTTCTATGATGTTTTCGGTGTTGTAGGTTTTACCTGTCTTATCCGAGGAAGGGTCTTCACCATTTTCTTATGGGACTTTTATAATTTGCTTCTTATTGATATTTCTTTCAAGATTGTGTTAGCCCTTGTCGCTAGCTTTCCAACAAACTTGGTTTCATCGAATTCGGAATCCGTTTGCAAAAGTTGTGGCAGTTTTGGTGTTCTGAAAAGGCTGCAGCGGTACTACCGCGAATTGGAGCGGTTGTAATTTTTTACTACCGTGGCTCCTACAGCGGTAGTACCGCTCCGGACCAAAAACTCGTCCCAAGTCTTGCGGTGGTAAGCCCGGATGTTTTTTTAGTACCGCTCGCAAGCAGTAGTACCGCTACCATTTGCGGTAGTACCGTGAGGTCGAGCGGTAGTACCGTGAGGACGAGCGGTAGTACCGCTTCGGCGGTTCTTCTGGCCTTTTGCCTCCTCGCTGTTGTTTTTCAAAGGGGTACTTCCGTCCTAGCGGTAGTTCCGCTCCTTGGAGCGGTAGTACCGCTCTATGCGGGCTGTGAGCATAACGGTTGGATTTTCCCCCACCTATAAAAGGGGGTCTTCTTCCCCAATGAACCTTATCATTTTAGCTCGTGTTTTCCCCCATTGTTCACCTTCTTCGAGCTTGCTAACTCTCAATCCCTCCAATGATTCTTGCTAGTTCTTGAGGGAAAAGAGAGAGGAGATCTAAATCCACGTTTCCACCAATCACTTTCTCCTCTAAGTGAGGGGAACCCCTTGGATCTAGATCTTGGAGTTCTTCGTGTTCTTCTTTCGTTCTTCCTCTCATTTTCTTCCCTAGCATTAGTTGCTTTGATGGATTGGGAGAGAAGGACTTGGGCACCCCGTGTGCCCTTGCCATTGCATTTGGTGCATCGGTTTGAGTTCTCCACGGTGATACGTGGAAGTGAAATTTGAGAAGCTTGTTCCTCTTGGGTGCCTTGGCGCCCTAGACGGTTGGTGGTGTTCGGAGCTCAATCATTGTGGTGTAAAGCTCCGGGAAAGCGTCGGGGTCTCCAATTAGGTTGTGGAGATCACCCCGAGCAATTTGACGGGTACCGGTGACCGCCCCCAAGGGTTGCCAAAGTGTACGGGTTCGGTGACCGCCCCCAAGGGTTGCCATTTGTACGGGTTCGGTGACCGCCCTCAAGGGTCCCTTAGTGGAATCACGACATCTTGCATTGTGCGAGGGCGTGAGGAGATTACGGTGGCCCTAGTGGCTTCTTGGGGAGCATTGTGCCTCCACACCGCTCCAAACGGAGATTAGCATCCGCAAGGGTGTGAACTTCGGGATACATCGTCGTCTCCGCGTGCCTCGGTTATCTCTTACCCGAGCTCTTTACTTATGCACTTTACTTTGTGATAGCCATATTGTTTCTTATCATATATCTTGCTATCACCTAGTAGTCTATCTTACTTAGCATAAGTTGTTGGTGCACATAGGTGAGCCTAGTTATTATAGGTTTTGTGCTTGACAAATTAACCGCTAGGTTTATTCCGCATTTGTTCAAGCCTAAACCGTAATTATTTTAAAACGCCTATTCACCCCCCTCTAGGCGATATCCATGATCTTTCACCAGGCGTTCCTCTTCCTCTTCCGCGCTACCCCCGCAGCCCACCCCCACCTCTGCGTCCGCGCCCAGCCCACCTCCATCGCCACCATCCGCCGCCACCTCGGCTACTTCAGCCATGACGGAACCAACCACCGCAGATTTGGCCAAGCTGCTCGAGGCCTTGACTACAACCGTGTCGTCCCTGCAGACGTCCGTGGCAGCACTGCAGAAGGAGAAGTCCGCCTCCTCGTCGGGCGCTGACGGCGGCCACGACGGGCAGCACCACAACGATCGACCCCCGCGGTTTCAGAAGATGGATTTCCCCAAGTTCGATGGCAAGTCCGACCCTCTTGCATTCATCAACAGATGCGAGTCCTTCTTCCATCAACAATGGATCGCCGAGGAGGAGAAAGTGTAGATGGCGTCATACAATCTCGAGGGTACTGCCCAGCTGTGGTATATGCAGGTCATGTTGGGGAACGTAGTAATTTCAAAAAAATTCCTACGCACACGCAAGATCATGGTGATGCATAGCAATGAGAGGGGGAGAGTGTGATCTACGTACCCTTGTAGATCAACAACGGAAGCGTTAACTTGGTTGATGTAGTCGTATGTCTTCACGGCCCGACCGATCAAGCACCGAAACTACGGCACCTCCGAGTTCTAGCACACGTTCAGCTCGATGACGATCCCCGGACTCCGATCCAGCAAAGTGTCGGGGAAGAGTTCCGTCAGCACGACGGCGTGGTGATGATCTTGATGTACTACTGTCGCAGGGCTTCGCCTAAGCATCGCTACAATATTATCGAGGACTATGGTGGAAGGGGGCACCGCACACGGCTATGAATATGATCACGTGGATCAACTTGTGTCTCTAGGGGGTGCCCCTGTCTCCGTATATAAAGGCTCAAGGGAGGGGGGGCGGACGGCCAGGAGAGGCGCGCCAGGAGGAGTAGAGGGAGTAGGACTCCCCCCTTTCCTAGTTGGAATAGGATTCGCGGAGGGGGGAAAAGAGGAGAGAGAGGAGGAAGGGGGGCCGACCCCCTCTCCTTGTCCAATTCGGACCAAGGGGGGAGGGGTGCGCGGCCCATCTCTGGCCACCTCTCCTCTCTTCCACTAAGGCCCACTAAGGCCCATATACCTCCCGGGGGGTTCCGGTAACCTCCCGGTACTCCGGTAAAATCTCGATTTCACCCGGAACACTTACGATATCCAAACATAGGCTTCCAATATATCAATCTTTATGTCTCGACCATTTCGAGACTCCTCGTCATGTCCGTGATCACATCCGGGACTCCGAACAACCTTCGGTACATCAAAATGCATAAACTCATAATATAACTGCCATCGTAACCTTAAGCGTGCGGACCCTACGGGTTCGAGAACAATGTAGACATGACCGAGACACGTCTCCGGTCAATAACCAATAGCGGAACCTGGATGCTCATATTGGCTCCTACATATTCTACGAAGATCTTTTATTGGTCAGACCGCATAACAACATACGTTGTTCCCTTTGTCATCGGTATGTTACTTGCCCGAGATTCGATCGTCGGTATCCTATACCTAGTTCAAGCTCGTTACCGGCAAGTCTCTTTACTCGTTCTATAATACATCATCCCGCAACTAACTCATTAGTTGCAATGCTTAAGTGATGTGCATTACCGAGAGGGCCCAGAGATACCTCTCCGACAATCGGAGTGACAAATCCTAATCTCGAAATACGCCAACCCAACATGTACCTTTGGAGACACCTGTAGAGCTCCTTTATAATCACCCAGTTACGTTGTGACGTTTGGTAGCACACAAAGTGTTCCTCTGGCAAACGGGAGTTGCATAATCTCATAGTCATAGGAACATGTATAAGTCATGAAGAAAGCAATAACAACAAACTAAACGATCAAGTGCTATGCTAACGGAATGGGTCAAGTCAATCACATCATTCTCTAATGATGTGACCCCGTTAATCAAATGAAAACTCATGTCTATGGTTAGGAAACTTAACCATCTTTGATTCAATGAGCTAGTCAAGTAGAGGCATACTAGTGACACTCTGTTTGTCTATGTATTCACACATGTATTATGTTTCCGGTTAATACAATTCTAGCATGAATAATAAACATTTATCATGAAGTAAGGAAATAAATAATAACTTTATTATTGCCTCTAGGGCATATTTCCTTCAAGTTCCCAATATGCACAGATCGGTAAATGTCAACTAAAAATCAATTATAGAAAATAAAGAAAACCCAAAACAAAGGTTGAAATATGTATTCACACATGTATTGATGTTTTGGGTTAATACAATTCTAGCATGAATAATAAACATTTATCATGATATAAGGAAATAAATAATAACTTTATTATTGCCTCTAGGGCATATTTCCTTCAGTCTCCACTTGCACTAGAGTCAATAATCTAGATTACATCAGTAATGATTCTAACACCCATGGAGCCTTGGTGCTGATCATGTTTTGCTCGTGGAAGAGGCTTAGTCAACGGGTCTGCAACATTCAGATCCGTATGTATCTTGCAAATATCTCTATGTCTCCCACCTGGACTAGATCCCGGATGGAATTGAAGCGTCTCTTGATGTGCTTGGTTCTCTTGTGAACATCTGGATTCCTTTGCCAAGGCAATTGCTCCAGTATTGTCACAAAAGATTTTCATTGGACCCGATGCACTAGGTATGACACCTAGATCGGATATGAACTCCTTCATCGAGACTCCTTCATTTGCTGCTTCCGAAGCAGCTATGTATTCCACTTCACACGTAGATCCCGCCACGACGCTCTGCTTGGAACTGCACCAACTGACAGCTCCATCATTTAATAAAAACACGTATCCGTTTGTGACTTAGAGTCATCCGGATCAGTGTCAAAGCTTGCATCGACGTAACTCTTTATGACGAGCTCTTTGTCAGCTCCATATATGAGAAACATATTCTTAGTCCTTTTCAGGTATTTCAGGATGTTCTTGACAGCTGTCCAGTGATCCACTCCTGGATTACTTTGGTACCTCCCTGCTAAACTTATAGCAAGGCACACATCAGGTCTGGTACATAGCATTGCATACATGATAGAGCCTATGGCTGAAGCATAGGGAACACCTTTCATTTTCTCTCTATCTTCTGCAGTGGTCGGGCATTGAGTCTGACTCAACTTTACACCTTGTAATACAGGCAAGAACCCTTTCTTTGCCTGATCAATTTTGAAATTCTTCAAAACTATATCAAGGTATGTGCTTTGTGAAAGTCCAATCAAGCGTCTTGATCTATCTCTATAGATCTTGATGCCCAATATATAAGCAGCTTCACCGAGGTCTTTTATTGAAAAATTCTTATTCAAGTATCCTTTTATGCTCTTCAGAAATTCAGTATCATTTCCGATCAACAATATGTCATCTACATATAATATCAGAGATGCTATGGAGCTCCCACTCACTTTCTTGTAAATACAGGCTTCTCCAAAAGTCTGTACAAAACCATATGCTTTGATCACACTATCAAAGCGTATATTCCAACTCCGAGAGGCTTGCACTACTCCATAAATGGATCGCTGGAGCTTGCACACTTTGTTAGCATCTTTTGGATCGACAAAACCTTTTGGTTGCATCATATACAACTCTTCTTTAAGGTATCCATTAAGGAATGCAGTTTTGACATCCATTTGCCAAATTTCATAATCATAAAATGCGGCAATTGCTAACATGATTCGGACTGACTTTAGCATCGCTACGGGTGAGAAGGTCTCATCGTAGTCAACTCCTTGAACTCGTCGAAAACCTTTTGCAACAAGTCGAGCTTTGTAGACAGTAACATTGCCGTCAGCGTCAGTCTTCTTCTTGAAGATCCATTTATTTTCTATGGCCTGCCGACCATCGGGCAAGTCAACCAAAGTCCATACTTTGTTCTCATGCATGGATCCCATCTCAGATTTCATGGCCTCAAGCCATTTTACGGAATCTGGGCTCATCATCGCTTCCTCATAGTTTGTAGGTTCGTCATGGTCAAGTAACATGACTTCTAGAATAGGATTACCGTACCACTCTGGTGTGGATCTTACTCTGGTTGACCTGCTTGGTTCGGTAGTAACTTGATCAGAAGTTTCATGATCATCATTATTAGCTTCCTCACTTACTGGTGTAGGAATCACTGGAACTGATTTCAGTGATGAACTACTTTCCAATAAGGGAGAAGGTACAATTACCTTGTCAAGTTCTACGTTCCTTGCACTCACTTCTTTCCAGAGAAACTCCTTCTCTAGAAAGGATCCATTCTTAGCAACTAATATCTTGCCTTCGGATCTGTGATAGAAGGTGTACCCAACAGCCTCCTTTGGATATCCTATGAAGACACATTTCTCCGATTTGGGTTCGAGCTTATCAGGTTGAAGCTTTTTCACATAAGCATCGCAGCCCCAAACTTTAAGAAACGACAACTTGGGTTTCTTGCCAAACCACAGTTCATAAGGTGTCATCTCGACGGATTTAGATGCTGCCCTATTTAACGTGAATGCAACTGTCTCTAAAGCGTAACCCCAAAATGATAGCGGTAAATCAGTGAGAGACATCATAGATCGCACCATATCTAATAAAGTGCGGTTACGATGTTCGGACACACCAATACGTTGTGGTGTTCCAGGTGGCGTGAGTTGCGAAACTATTCCACATTGTTTCAAATGAAGTCCAAACTCATAACTCAAATACTCACCTCCACGATCAGATCGTAGAAACTTGATTTTCTTTTACGATGATTTTCCACTTCACTCTGAAATTCTTTGAACTTTTCAAATGTTTCAGACTTATGTTTCATCAAGTAGATATACCCATATCTGCTCAAATCATCTATGAAGGTGAGAAAATAATGATATCTGCCGCGAGATTCAATGTTCATTGGACCACATACATCAGTATGTATGATTTCCAATAACTGTGTTGCTCGCTCCATTGTTTCGGAGAACGGAGTTTTAGTCATCTTGCCCATGAGGCATGGTTCGCAAGTACCAAGTGATTCATAATCAAGTGATTCCAGAAGTCCATCAGAATGGAGTTTCTTCATGCGCTTTACACCAATATGACCTAAACGGCAGTGCCACAAGTAAGTTGCACTATCATTGTCAACTCTGCATCTTTTGGCTTCAATACTATGAACATGTGTATTACCACTATCAAGATTTAGTAAAAGTAGACCACTCATCAGGGGTGCATGACCATAAATGATATTACTCATATAAATAGAACAACCATTATTCTCTGATTTAAATGAATAACCGTGAGCAAGCGAGTTGGATGCACACCCACTTAGTTTCTTTTGTATATTCCAATGATGGGCTTCCTCAAAATGCCCTAGGTCTTCGTGAGCAAGTGATACGTCTCCGTCGTATCTATAATTTTTTATTGTTCCATGCCAATATTATTCAACTTTCATGTACTTTTTGGCAACTTTTTATATTATTTTTGGGACTAACATATTGATCCAGTGCCTAGTGCCAGTTCCTGTCTGTTGCATGTTTTTTGGTTTTGCAGAATATCCATATCAAACGGAGTCCAAACGGGATAAAAACGGACGGAGCTTATTTTTGGAAAATATGAAAAATTCGAAAGGAAAATCAACGCGAACCAGTGCCCGAGGTGGTCACGAGGCAGGGGGCGCCCCCCCCTAGGGCGCGCCCCTACCCTCATGAGCCCACTGTAAGGCGGTTGACACTCTTCTTTTGCCGCAAGAAAGCTAATATTCAGAAAAAAATCACGGCAAAGGTTTCAGGCCAATTGGAGTTACGGATCTCCATATATATACGAAACGGTGAAACAGAGCCAGAACAGAACGCAGAAACAGAGAGAGACAGAGAGACAGATCCAATCTCGGAGGGGCTCTCGCCCCTCCCATGCCATGGAGGCCAAGGACCAGAGGGGAAATCCTTCTCCCATCTAGGGAGGAGGTCAAGGAAGAAGAAGACGAAGGGCCCCCCTCTCCCCTTCTCTTCCGGTGGCGCCGGAACGCTGCCATGGCCATCATCATCATCACCGCGATCTACACCAACACCTCCGCCATCTTCACCAACATCTCCATCACCTTCCCCCCTCTATCTACAGCGGTCCACTCTCCCGCAACCCGCTGTACCTCTACTTGAACATGGTGCTTTATGCTTCATATTATTATCCAATGATGTGTTGCCATCCTATGATGTCTGAGTAGATTTTCGTTGTCCTATCGGTGGTTGATGAATTGCTATGATTGATTTAATTTGCTTTTGGTTATGTTGCTATCCTTTGGTGCACATCATATGATTGCGCGCGTGGATCACACCCTAGGGTTAGTTGTATGTCGATAGGACTATGTATTGGAGGGCAAGAGTGACAGAAGCTTCAACCTAGCATAGAAATTGATGCATACGGGATTGAAGGGGGACCAATATATCTTAATGCTATGGTTGGGTTTTACCTTAATGAACATTAGTAGTTGCGGATGCTTGCTAATAGTTCCAATCATAAGTGCATAGAATTCTAAGTAAGGGATGACATGCTAGCAGAGGCCTCCCCCACATAATACTTGCTATCGGTCTAGTAAAGTAGTCAATTGCTTAGGGGCAATTTCGCAACTCCTACCACCACTTTTCCACACTCGCTATAATTACTTTAGTTGCTTCTTTACCTTAACAGCCCCTAGTTTTATTTACGTACTCTTTATTATCTTGCAAACCTATCCAACAACACCTACAAAGTACTACTAGTTTCATACTTGTTCTAGGTAAAGCGAACGTCAAGCGTGCGTAGAGTTGTATCGGTGGTCGATAGAACTTGAGGGAATATTTGTTCTACCTTTAGCTCCTTGTTGGGTTCGACACTCTTACTTATCAAAAACTGTTGCGATCCCCTATACTTGTAGGTTATCAAGACATTTTTCTGGCGCCGTTGCTGGGGAGCATTAGCGTGGGGTGAATATTCTCGTGTGTGCTTGTTTTCTTTATCACAAAGTAATTTTTATTTTCTGTTCTTAGTTGTTTACTATCTTTAGTTATGGGTAGGAAACGCAAAATACCAAAAAAATTAGTTGTACCTAGTGAACCAATGGTTGAAGAACCACTCAAAATCTATCGCACTACTGAAGCTTTTTACTTGGATCATCTTCGATCCCTTTGTGCTCGTGCCGAAACCCCAACTAGCTTAGTTGAGGG
>NC_053024.1:625303391-625394330 GCF_003073215.2 Triticum urartu
AAAAAGCTACTAGATGGATCTACTTATATAGGAGCAAGGGGTGGTGGCCAAGGAGGTGGGAGGACGTCCCAAGGCAGCCTAAAACTAACCCTAGGTCGTACAAGGCTCATGGGCCCAAGTGGAGGTGATGCAACACCTTTGGGCTTGTAGTTTGACTCGGATTCTGCTGCAACGTCAGATTGTTTCGTCCGTAACTCAACGCTCCGGATGAATTTGAAGGTGAATCCAATTGGGTTTGAAAGAGCACGAAATCTAGTTTCCAACAAAAAAAGAATCACCCAATTCGGAGTCCGTATGAAAAAGTTGTTGGCGTTTTGAGTCAGGTATGTCTGTGCAGTCCGAATCTGAATCCAGAACGTGAGAGACTTGGACTCTATCTTCTTTTGGCCCAAAAGTGACGTGAGAGGACTTTTTGAACACAACCTAAACTTCTCCTTTTCCCTTGTCTTCATATGTGGATTGTACAAATGTTCCATACACCTGCAATTAGACAAAACACAAAAGTGTGTGAAGTATTTTTGTTCTGGATAACATAAATAGATTGTTGAATAGTTTGCATTAGAAATCACCTGACAAATATGCATGTATGCAATATTTTTGGTCGTATCCAAGGTAGTCATGTCCTCATCATCCTCCCCTTTTTGAAAATAAAGCCGTCCTCGGCATTGCTTAATTTGAAATGTGGCTTTACTGTTACCTCGCAGAGATGTAGCTGATGTAGGTACGGACGTTGACAATGTACCATACTCTTGAGATGATATTGCGCTCACAATCCGAGGTGGGGCTGCTCTAGTAGGTGCAATAGTGGAGTAACCAACCGGCGATGGTGAGCATGAACTGGAATAGTAGTTGTTGTAGTCACCCAATGCATCCTCCTGTATCTGTCTCTCAAAGGTACAAGCACGGACATACATACCAGTAATGCAACGAGGAATATACTGAAATCTTGCCTGAATATCATGGTTCAAACCACCAAAAAATCTATTCATTGTATCATCCTCAAATTCTTCTATGTCACAATGATGCATATAAGATTTGAACTCTTGGTAGTAAGCATGAACAATGTTACTGCCTTGTTTTAATTGCTCCAATTTGCGACGCAATTCACGACGATAGTAAGGAGGAAAAAATTGTTGTCTCATTACAGCTTTCAAAACTTTCCAAGTTGTGGGTTGGTTATCAATGTTTTTCTTACAATGTACACTCCACCAAACAGAAGCAAAACCAGTAAATGCCCTAATGGTAGCTCGTACTCTCTCAAGTTCAGAAAAATCATGGTGACTAAAAACTTGTTCTACTTCAAGCTCCCAAGCTAGATAAATAGCAGGATTAAATCTACCCTCAAATGATGGTAAAGAGATAACCTGACCATATGCTTGTGTGTGTTGTCCCAACTCTCGTGATGGTGAAGATGTGTCCGTCGTCCAAAAACTTCTATCTCTGGAACCTGTCATGATTAGTAGAAAAAAGAACCAAAATTCGAGAATAATGTTCCTATGAACTACTAGGATGTGGTTGTAAAGTGCTCACAGTAAAGCAAATATCAATATCTTACAAGTTCTTACCATGCGGCAGGTAGTGACAGGCAACCAGCGGTGTCAAATAACTCCGAAGATTGTGTAAAGCGATTGCCAGGGGAACGTGCGTATACACGGTGTAGAAATATGTGGAGCTAGGTTGGCTATATATGGTAGCAAAAGATTAGCAATAATCAATTCAGAGATGCAATGTTGAATAAACGCTCAACGACGGTACTGTGCTGGTCCTAGGCTAGACCGAACTAGAGACGCGAGCCTAGAACACTAATGAGGTCACGTCGTAGCACAACCAGCATCAATGAAGGATACTAAGTAGTTCTGGACAGCAAGATATAAGTGAAGATCACAACGGCAGTAAAGATAATGATGTGAAGCAACAGCCAAGCTGTTTTACTGAACAGTGCACAAAACAGATTCCAATCCGAATTCAACTACGAGATTGAGTCTAAAAAGATCTGAATTTTTTTTTCTCTTTTTTTTCCTCACACTTGTTTTTTCTTTCTCTCCTTTTTTTCTCTGACTTTTTTTTCTCTTTTTTTCTCTCTCGTTTTTTCTCTCTTTTTTTCTCCCTCTTTCCAAAACAAACTAGATAAGATGCAGATTGGATCAAGTGAAGATGTGAACGATCTCAACTATTATTATGACAATGAATGGTGGGTAGCACGTGGTGGAAATTGATGGATGTGTGGTGGACAGCGGAAGAGATAATGATGTAGCGGTGGCGTGACTAATGTGAACAGAACTCAAAACTCTAAACGAACTAGACACTAAGACCAGCAACTCGACACGATGATGCAACCGATAATTCAACTATGCAAGCAATGAAAAGAAAATTGCAAAGGCTCAGACTGGCTTGGACCAAGGATGAATAGATCTAACTCTTTTTTGTGGCTTTTTGTTGGACAATAGGTAAGAAAATAAATCTAATCTAGGAAAACTGGAAATTCTCACCGAGCAACCTGAAAACTGATACCACTTGATAGAGGCGAGGGTCCCGATCTTTCGATGAGATGATAACTATCGATTTGGTGGAGGCGACTTTGACGATCCGACTACAAACGTGCACGACGTTGCGCCTTAGCAATCGCTAAACCAATCTCCTGAGGTTACTGACGATGCCGGAAGCACGGTCAGCCTGACCATGAAGGTCTATTCCTGCAAGCAATCGAAGAACGAGCAAGAATATGATAAAGCAATCTGAATATTGCAAATATATATGAGGTATTGATAATGGTGGGGATCCGTAAGCGGTCTTGGTCTGGTCGTTGGACACAAACGAAGTACACGAAGTTGCAATGGCTAACTTTTAACTAAACAAATCCCAAGGAAAAAGCTACTAGATGGATCTACTTATATAGGAGCAAGGGGTGGCGGCCAAGGAGGTGGGAGGACGTCCCAAGGCAGCCTAAAACTAACCCTAGGTCGTACAAGGCTCATGGGCCCAAGTGGAGGTGATGCAACACCTTTGGGCTTGTAGTTTGACTCGGATTCTGCTGCAACGTCAGATTGTTTCGTCCGTAACTCAACGCTCCGGACGAATTTGAAGGTGAATCCAATTGGGTTGGAAAGAGCACGAAATCTAGTTTCCAACAAAAAAGAATCACCCAATTCGGAGTCCGTATGAAAAAGTTGTTGGCGTTTTGAGTCAGGTATGTCTGTGCAGTCCGAATCTGAATCCAGAACGTGAGAGACTTGGACTCTATCTTCTCTTGGCCCAAAAGTGACGTGAGAGGACTTTTTGAACACAACCTAAACTTCTCCTTTTCCCTTGTCTTCATATGTGGATTGTACAAATGTCCCATACACCTGCAATTAGACAAAACACAAAAGTGTGTGAAGTATTTTTGTTCTGAATAACATAAATAGATTATTGAATAGTTTGCATTAGAAATCACCTGACAAATATGCATGTATGAATAGTTTGCACTATAAATTAGGATTGGTATCATGTCCTCATCATCTTGATACTTGATCTTGCGGATGTTGAAATGATTGGATCCACTTGAACAGAAGCACGCCGGTTAAAAAGGATTGACAAAACAATCTTGATGATCAATAAGGATTAGTATTCGCATAGGAATATGAGAACATGTCTTAGGAAAGGTATGGAATCAACATTTGACTTCGAAGCGACTCGAATACCACAGCTCAAAAACAAAACAAAAGGGATTGGCTTGCAAAATAAGCCGGAACAAACATATGATAGAGATTTCGTCCGAAGTTTTCGTGGTGGGGCCTACACGGGCTCGATCGTACAGCACCATCATGTACAAGGCAGTGCACATGACATACGAAGCGTCCCCAAGTCGGCATAGCCAAGGACTCTTTAAGACACAACGAGACCACTGTAAAACCAACCGTGAATAGGCGGACCACTAGACGTCGAACCCCAATTTCAAATCATACATCTGTTAGAAAGAAATCCTAGGAGCTACTTGAATTCCCACTTATAAACTCCCGAAATTTTCCGGTTATGCAATCAGGTGTTGGGGATACAGGGGAAGCATAATATCTCACCCAAAACTAACAAATCCTACATCCAGCCGTATCCATCCTTCAACACATAACCAAGAAACCTTCGGAAATCATTTACCTCAACATTCGAAAAGCATCCGTTATATGAGTTATGGCAATACTCCTGAACTCCTGCCCCAGTACTGGGTGGCATTGAGGTTATCTCACCAACAACTGCATAAAAGAGATTTTTGATGTCAGCAAAACTAAACTCAGGTATCCCAGAACTGCAACGATATAATTGTGACGACAACACCTCGGAGCTCAACTCCGCGGGACACTGCCACAACCCCTAAATGATAGGAGGCACCAAGAACAATGTTTTCATCACAAAACCATCGGAACGATTCCAAGATACCCGCGTGATCCTAAAAAAAATTAGTGAAATTTGAGAAGAGAAGAGTCAAAACTCTACGTCAGGATGCCTTACCAGAGCGATGAAGGGACTGAGGAGTAAAAAGAATTCCTAACTCTCCGATATATATAATCCTAAATGACTCAATTTTTTTTCTAGACTCAACAATGCCAGCGATTCGATCAAGCAGGGGGCTCCTAAGGTCGGGGAAGGCTCTGATACCAACTTGTAACGCCCTCGATGCGGCTATATCTCCCACGTGTCGAAGCACGACTTAGAAGCATAACCGCATTGAAAGCAATGTTGCAAGTGAGGTAATCTTCACACAACCCATGTAATACATAAGGGAAAGAGATACATAGTTGGCTTACAATCGCCACTTCACACAATTACATGAATAAAGCATTACATCATCCAGATACGCACAAGGTCCGACTACGGAACCCAAAATAAAAGAAGACTGCCCCAAATGCTGCACAGATCCCCGATCGACCCCAACTGGGCTCCACTACTGATCAACTAGAACGAAACAACACAAAGGAAAAGATCTTCATCGAGCTCCTCCTTGAGCTTGGTTGCGTCACCTGCACGGTCTCATCGGCATCTACAAGCTGGTTTTGGAAGTATCTGTGAGTCACGGGGACTCAGCAATCTCACACCCTCACGATCAAGACTATTTAAGCTTATGGGTAAGGTAAAAGGTATTATGTGGACCTGTAGCAAGCGACTAGCGTATATATGGTGGCTAACAAATGCAAATGAGAGCGAGAAGAGAAGGCAAAAGCATGGTCGAACAACTATGATCAAGAAGTGATCCTAGACAACCTACGTCAAACATAACTCCAACACCGTGTTCACTTCCCGGACTCCGCAGGAAAGAGACCATCACGGTTACATACGCGGTTGATGTATTTTAATTAAGGTCGACTTCAGGTTTTCTACAACCAGACATTAACAAATTCCCATCTGCCCATAACCGCAGGCACGGCTTTCGAAAGTTCAAATGCCAGTAGGGGTGCCCAACTTAGCCCATCACAAGCTCTCATGGTCAACGAAGGATATTCCTTCTAGCGGGAAGACCCGATCAGGCTCGGAATCCCGGTTACAAGACATCCTCGACAATGGTAAAACAAGTCCAGCAACACCGCCCGAATGTGCTGACAAATCCTGATAGGAGCTGCACATATCTCGTTCTCAGGGCACACTCAGATAGGTCAACCTACGAGTAAAACCAACCCTCGAGTTGCCCGTAGGTGGCCCCGCAGGCTGCCCATTTCGGACAAACACTTAGAGGAGCACTGGCCCCGGGGGGTTAAAATAAAGATGACCCTTGAGTCTGCAGAACCCAAGGGAAAAAGAGGCTAGGTGGCGAATGGTAAAACCAATGTTGGGCATTGCTGGAGGAGTTTTATTCAAGGCGAACTGTCAAGGGGTTCCCATTATAACCCAACCGCGTAAGGAACGCAAAATCCGGGAATATAACACCGATATGACAGAAACTAGGGCGGCAAGAGTGGAAGAAAACACCAGGCATAAGGCCGAGCCTTCCACCCTTTACCAATTATATAGATGCATTAATTAAATAAGAGATATTGTGATATCCCAACAAAAATATCGATGTTCCAACATGGAACAAGCTCCCATCTTCACCTGCAACTAACAACGCTATAAGAGGGGCTGAGCAAAGCGGTAACATAGCCAAACAACGGTTTGCTAGGACAAGGTGGGTTAGAGGCTTGGCTCAACAATATGGGAGGCATGATAAGCAAGTGGTAGGTATCGCAGCATAGGCATAGCAAAAGAGCGAGCAACTAGCAAGCAAAGATAGAAGTGATTTCGAGGGTATGGTCATCTTGCCTGAAATCCCGCAAGGAAGAAGAACGAGTCCATGAAGAAGACAAACGGACGTAGTCGAACGGGTCCTCACAAACGCGACGTTATCGGAACCAACCTGAAGAAGCAACACCGGAAATAAGCACACAACATAGTAAACAACCATCACATAACCATGGCATGATGCGCAAGTAAGTATGATGCATGTCCGGTTTAAAATAGGCTTGGCATGGCAAAGTGCACAAAGAATACTACAGATTAAGTGGAGCTCAATATGCAACGAGTTGCATATTGACGGAACACCACATGACTTATTTAGTTTGATCTCGTTTATGTACTCAACAATATTAAATGTTGTTAAACATGGCAAGAGATGAAACATGAGTAGAATACACAGTTAGGCATTTTAAATGAGGCCGGAAACAACAACAACATTTCCGGTAAATCCCCATATGTCAAATAGCAACATTAAAGCAAGAAACAATTTAAACATTTTTAAAAGTTATCATCGTGATGCGGATGGCATGTTCAAGTGTTATGCAATATGTATGAAAATGTTGATAAGAGCATATTATGAAGCATTTGTCATCGTGGCAGAAACGAAAGGGGTGCCGCGGTGACGATAACGAAACGGTGCCACGATAACGAAACGGTGCCACGGCAACGTTCCGGTTCCGACAACTCATTGAGACGTCAGTGCAAAAGAAAGTGACGGGAGCGAGCAAAAGATGGTGGGGTGATCCCGGTAATCGGGTCCCCACGGGCTAGCAGCATAAGGGGAGGACGAAGCAAGTGACAACTCGGACACGGTGCAAACATAGGGTGCAACTCATACATCACACAACATGCATTCGTTCCGCGGGTCATCGTCACAACGGTTATACCTTCGAAGCGTGCAAACGAGGACGGTTCGGGTTCGGTGCAAAGTAGAGGAAGTAGACATTCTCGGGACGTTCATAGTGAACGTAGTCGTTCACGTTCGTAGATGTTCGGGGTCACGACACGGGACTTGGCATCCACGGGGTCTTCGAGGGTCGGCGGTAGTCGTTCGCAATGCTCGTGATCCATGGTTTTTCGGGCAATGGTAGTCATACACGGTTCATAGACGGACTTGACGGGTCCGAGGGCTCCGGCCCTCGTGGTACTTGGCACAAGACCGTGTAGTTGTACATTTGAAGAGGAACTTGGCCATCCGAAGGTGTACTTGGCGAACAACGGTCGTCGTGGTACTCGTCGGTCCACGAAGTCGTTCTCGTAGGTCTTGGTGATTCGTTCGGTACTCGTTTATGTAGTAGTCGTACACGTGTCTTCGGTGGGAATCTTCGGTAGAGGTACTTGACGTTCCGGTGCGGTAGTCGTCCGCGTGGTCCTGCGGTCTTGATAGCTCGAAGGGGTGCTTGGCATTCTCGTACTTGTGGGTCGTGGTACTTGGCGTGGAGGTAACCATCAGGGCTGCCATCCATTGGAAATGAGCTGCACTAGGGAAGATTAATGCAGCGGCGGTAGCAACCAAGTTGAACGAAGGGGACGGCTCAGACAGGAGCTTTTGCACGGGGAGGAGGCTGACGAAGAGCACCGAGGTGGAGGCAGCAGTGCTCCTGGTGGTCGTCGGCGGACAGGTGACAAGAAGAGGAGGCAAAGCCACGGATGCAGAGGGCCGTGTGGTGTGGAGCAGAGGCGGACGAGCACCTCCTGGTCACGGCGGCGGCGAGGACGACCTGTGGTGCTCCTCACCGGTGAGAGGACAGCGACGGAGGAGTAAGCGGCGACAAAATCGAAGCTCGGGTACGAGGCACCAAGGACGAGGTAGGGGAACAGCGGCCGAGACGGAGGGTAGCGTGTGGCGAATGGAGCAGCTATTGTAGTGGCGCTCGAGCTGCAAGAGGTGGGCGCTGGTCGTGGTCGCCGGTGATAGAGGCGGAGCAGAGGACGGGCGAAGCAGAGTAGGCGGTGGCGGACGCGGGCGGCAGCGGGATCCGGGCAGGAGGAAGGAGAGGTCGGCGGCGCTTGGCGGGGGGGTGCGAAGGATGAGGGGAGATCGGGGGAGATAAGGAAGCGGGCGCGGGCGCTTCCTGGCGCTGAATGTGTGTGGCGCTGCGGGAGGGAGGAGAACGGGGAGATTTGGATCAGCCCAGGGAGAGGGTTAGGGTTAGGATGGGGGGGTTCGGCTGGGCCTTAGAAGGCCACGGGAGTCCTTGGGCCAGGGAGGGAAAGGAATGGGCCGGCCTGGGGCTGAGGGAAGCAGGGGAACCGATCTGTGCTGCTCTCTCTCCCTCCAAATTAACTTCTATTTGTTGCAAAAACAGAAATAGAGAGAAAAGTATAGAGGGTTAGATGTTGAAGTAGGGATGGAGGAACATATTTCTGGAAAACATGAAATATGTCCGATTTAATCAAATTAGTTTGGGAATTTTTACAGACTATAAATTTAAACATGTTCGAATTTAATTCAAACTTGCATGAATTTATAACCTAACCAAACTGAAGCCAAATGGGCTTAAATTTTATAGGATGACCCTACATAATAAATATGATTTATGGGCAAAAGATGAACATTTATTTGAGCAATTCTATTTGCAACTCAAATAAATAGAGAAAAGGAAAAAAAGGAAGTGGCATAGGGATTTGAAACTTGGGTGAAACCAAGTTGGAAGTGAGCATGGGGTTGATGGAAGGATCAAGAGAAGAACAGAAGTTGCAGTGCACATGAGCAACTAAATTAAACAAACACAACAATGGTATGGAGAAGATGCATGATGCAAAATAAAATAAAACAAACATCACAAGCGAGCAAGCACGCATGAACATGATGGATGCAAATGCACATGTCAACATACATGAAGATGGAATGCCAAGGTGAAAATAAAAGATAACACAAGCATGATGATGCAACAATTTAAGACAACACACGACGACAAGGAGAAACATGGACGGCGTCTGGAGCATCGGTCTTGGGGCGCTACACCCAAAAGGCATGACTAACCAGTCATATAATCCAAACTTAGTTTTAAATGCTGTTTTCCATTCATCTCCCATTTTCATACGAATTTGATGGTATCCACTATGCAAATCAACTTTGGAGAATATTATAGAGCCACTCAATTCATCAAGCATATCATCTAGCCTAGGAATAGGATGACGATAACGAATAGTCATATTATTAATGCCTCTACAATCAATGCACATACGTGACGTACCATCCTTTTTCGGCATTAAAATGATAGGAACAACACAAGGACTAAGGGATTCGCATATATAACCTTTGTCAAGCAGTTCTTGTACTTGACGCATAATCTCCTTCGTCTCCTCTGGATTGGTACGGTATGATGCACGGTTGGGTAATGATGCACCGGGAATTAAGTCAATTTGATGCTCAATCCCTCGAATAGGTGGTAATCCCTGTGGCACGTCTTGTGGAAAGACGTGAGTGAACTCTTGCAAAATGTTAGTGACAGTAGGAGGCAAAGAGGAAGGCACGTCCTCAAATGAAAATAATACCTCTTTGCACACAAAAGCATAGCTAACATATTTGCTAAAATCTAAATCATCAATATCGGATTTGGTGGCAATTAAACATGCACTTTTCAATTTAATTTCAGAAGCAACACTAGATGGTTTATTATTAGGCTGCATTTGTTGCTCAAAGTCTTTTGCCACAATCCGATTTTCACTTTTATTTTTCTCCTATTTTGCTTTATTAGCTCTATTAATATCATCTTTCAAAATGGAATCAGGAGTCATAGGAAGCAAAGTAATATTTTTATCCTTATGAACAAGAGTATACTGATTGTTTCTACCATGGTGTACAGAATTTTTATCAAATTGCCATGGTCTACCAAGTAATAAGGAACATGCTTGCATAGGTACCACATCACAATCAACATAATCAGCATATGTAGAGATACTAAAATGCACACGAACAGTACGTGTTACCTTAACCTTGCCACTATTGTTGAACCATTGGATGTAGTAAGGATGTGGATGTGGTCTTGTGGTGAGTGAGAGCTTCTCCACCATCTCCATGCTAGCCAAGTTATTGCAGGTCCCTCCATCTATGATGACGCGAACAGAACGTTACGTTGCAACTCCCTTTGTATGGAACAAATTATGCCTCTGATTTTGCTCAGCTTGTGTGACCTGCACACTCAAAACACGTTGAGCAACTAAACATTCATACCTGTTAGCATCTTCAGGAGCCATGTATTGCGTCTCATGATCAGAATCATCTCCACCGTGTTCTTCAGGTGTAATAAGAGCCAAAGTCTCCTCATCATAGTCACTAGCGGACTCATACCCACCATCCTCAGTAGCAATCATCACACGCTAAGATTTGCATTCTCTCACAAATAATATCACTTGTGTGCCCCGTTGATGCCATGGAAGAAGAAGAACTCTGCGTAGGCCTGGGAGGTGTGCTCTTGGCAGATAGTGGTGGTTGTGCCTGCTTTCTTGTATCACGGCTGGAGGTGGCACCTGATGGAGGTGCTGCTGTAGTGGAAGTAGAGGATGCACATGGTATCCATGATGAAGATCGACCTGCAGAAAAGTTAGTTCGCGCCAATGCCCGTCGATCCTGCACTTCACGTTCAGCTTTACAAGCAAGATGGAATAAACGAGTGATATTAGTATACTCCTTATACTCTAGAATGATCTGAATCTCTCTATTTAATCCACCCATAAAACGTGCAAGCATAGCTTCATTCTCCTCAACAATACCACATCTAATCATGCCAGTTTGTAATTCCTGATAATATTCTTCTACAGAATTTTTTCCCTGTCTTAAACGCTACAATTTTTGAAGTAATTCACGTTGATAATATGGTGGAACCCAACGAGTATGCATAGCAGTTTTCAAAGCAGCCCAAGTAGCTAGAATAGGATATAATCTACAAAGCTCAGACCACCAAGCACATGCAAAACTAGTGAATGCACAAACAGCAGCAAGAACACGTCTCTCCTCGGGATATTGTAAACATGTAAATCGTTGTTCAATTTCTAACTCCCAAGTAATATATATATCAGGAACATATCTACCCTCAAATGGTGGAATATTCAATTGTAGTTTAGGGAGATGGTCATGATCTCGTACCTGAGGGTGAGCCCTACCATTGCCATTATTTGCATGTGGACGACCTGGTGGTTGCTGTGCTGGTGGTGGCACGTAGTTCTGATTTTGATCAACCTCATCCTCGTAGTCTCCCGCAAAATCATCCTCCTCCGCATCAGCAGCAGGAGCCACAAAAGTATCAACAACAGCACCAACAGTTTGGCCAGGTGCAAGAGGGAGATGGCTTGCTCGGCGGAGGGCTGTTTCGCGATGTGTAGGTAGTCGTCGTTGTTGTTGTTGTTGTTGTTGTTGTTGTTGTAGAGGTGCGTTAGGTGCAGCCGGTGGTGGTGGTGGAAGACGCGCGAGCAATTCATTAAACCTGTTATCGAGCTTTGTTTCGAACATCTTCTCCATGCCATCTATCTTCTCCATGGCCTCTTCAAATCTGTTTAGCACATCTTGCACCTGTCCACTCATCATTTGCTAAAATTTATCATGCAACTCCTTATTCGTCATGTTCTCCCAGTCAGTCTAGTCGGCTTGTGATCCTGCCATGGTTAGGAACAATAGAAACACACAAGAATATGATCCTACAGACTACTAACAAGAGGTGGTGGTGGTGGTGTCACAAATCCGTCAAGCAAATCTCAAATTCTTACTAGTTCTTACCCAGCAGCAGGCGGTGATCGGCAACCGTCGTAGTCAAAACTCTCAAAGCTTGGATAGAGCGATTACCAGGGAGAGTCAAACGCATGACGTAGATGTATGTTGAGCTGGGAAGGCTTATAATATGGTAGCAAAAAGGGTCTACAATAATCAATTCAGAGATGCAAAGTTGAATAAACACTCAACGAAGGTACTGTGCTGGTCCTAGGCTAGACCGTACAAGAGACGCGAGCCTAGAACACGAACAAAATCACGGCACGGCAGTAAACAAGGGAGGAGCACTCTTTGAATTTTTTTTCCTTTTTTTCACTTTTGTTTTTGCACTTTTTTCCTCTTTTTTTTTGCTCCGCAACAATTTTTTTTCGAAAAAGTCTACAAATGGTCTAAAAACTGCCTAGCCAAAATTTTCCAGACTTAGCTTTTTTTTTGAGTTTTGGAACTATTTTTCTTCTGCGGGTAGGACAGAATCTCAGGAGTACTACTATGTCACGACTCGAAGTATCGCGTGATCTGGAACTCGAAAACAAAGCAACAAATACTGGACTCGGACTGGTAGCGGAGATGAATCTGGTGGAACTCGGACTGGTGGCGGCGATGAATCTGGTGGAACTCGGACTGGTGGTTGTATATGGCGATGGTATCGCTGGACTCGGATTGGTGGTTGTATATGGCGATGGTATATGTGGACTCGGATTGGTGGTTGTATATGGCAGCGGCGATGTATATGATGGGGTGGTGGTATATGGCAATGATGATGACGATGGTCCGGCGGCGGCGTGACAACCTGTGAACAGAACTCGAAACTCTAAGGGACTAGACACTAAGACCAGCAACTCGACACGATGATGCAACCTCAAATTCAACAAAGCAAAACTCTAAAAAGACTATGCAAAGGCTCAGATTGGTTCGGATATGATGAACTAACCCTAATATTTTTGGCTTTTTTATTGTGGACTGTAGGTATGAAGAACAGACTCGATCTAAACTATGAAAACGGTAAAATCTCACCGAGCAACCTGAAAATCTGATACCACTTGATAGAGGCAAAGGTGTCCCGTCTTTCGATGAGATGGTGGCTAACGTTTTAGAGGAAGTCGACTTTGACGATCCGACTACGAACGTACGAGGACGTCGTGCCTTAGCAATCGCTAAACCAACTCCGTAGGGTTATTGACCACGCCGGAGCACGATCAACCTGACCACGAGGGCCTGTTTCCTGCGAGCAAACGAAGAACAAGCAAGAAACTAAGATTGCAATCTGGATATTGCGAATATAAGATGAAAGCTTTATTGATCAAGGTGGGGTTCTGTGACGTCTTGGTCTGGTCGTTGGACACAAACGAAGTACGCGAAGTTGCAGCTATGGCGAACTTCTAATCTAAACAAAACCCAAAGTCTAAACGATGCCCTAAGGGCTGTATATATGGAGGAGAGAGGGGAATTCCGTGGCCCTTGGAGGAGGGGTCCGAAACCAACATTAACTCTTGTTTCCCCACACATACGGACTCTAAAAATAGCCTATACTTAAGTATTTCGAAAATACATGGGCCTGGCCCAATAATAAGGTGACGCAACACCTAAAATAGCCTCTAGACGAAATTTATGAAGTGGCATCTTGTATATTTCGTCCAAGGCTTCATGCACTCCTTATGGTGGCTTCAAAGTCCTGAAATCATCACTTGTAACTCCGTTCTGGATCCCCTTGCGCATGCCATCATCTCCACGCTTGAACTTGTTCCAAGGTTCATCTTTCTTGTCCAAGCTAGGCCCTTCATTTGTAAGCAAGACAAATGTATCCAATTTAGGCAGCATCATATTCTCATGAACATTAGAATCGCTACCAAGAAACGAAAGTACCTGATAATTCAATTGGCGTGCACGAGCTCTAGTAATTGGTCCAGTATGTATAGCAGCAGGGGCTGTGGGTGTAACAATGGTATTGATGTCCTCATCACTTGCAAGCAATGTGACTAATGAGTTAGTTACGGGATGATGCATTACGTAATGAGTAAAGAGACTTGCTGGTAACGAGATTGAACTAGGTATTGAGATACCGACGATCGAATATCGGGCAAGTAACATACTGATGACAAAAGGAACAACGTATGTTGTTATGCGGTTTGACCGATAAAGATCTTTGTAGAATATGTAGGAGCCAATATGAGCATCCAGGTTCCGCTATTGGTTATTGACCGTAGACATGTCTCAGTCATGTCTACATAGTTCTCGAACCCGTAGGATCCGCACGCTTAAAGTTCTGCGACGATCGGTATTATGAGTTTATATGTTTTGATGTACCGAAGGTAGTTCGGAGTCCCAGATATGATCACGGACATGACGAGGAGTCTCAAAATGGTCGAGACATAAAGATTGATACATTGGAAGCCTACATTTGGACATCGGAAGAGTTCTGGGTGAAATCGAGATTTTACCGGAGTGTCGGAGGGGTTACCGGAACCCCCCAGCGGTTAATGGGCCTTGTTGGGCCCTAGTGGAGAGAGAGGGGGGTCGGCGAAGGCAGGCCGTGCGCCCCCTCCCCCTCTGGTACGAATTGGACTAGGAAGGGGGCGGCGACCCCCCTTTCCTTCTCCTTCTCGCCCTTCCTTTACCCCTCCTAGTAGGAGTAGGAAAGAGGGGAGTCCTACTCCTACTAGGAGGAGGACTCCTCCTCCTGGTGCGCCCTACAGGGCCGGCCGGCCTCCCCCCTTGCTCCTTTATATACGGGGGCAGGGGGCACCCTAGAACACATGAGTTGATCATTAATCTGTCCCAGCCGTGTGTGGTGACCCCCTTCCACCATAATCTACGTTGGTCATATCATAGCGGTGCTTAGGCGAAGCCCTGCGTCGGTAGCTTCATCAACATCGTCACCACGGCGTCGTGCTGACGAAACTCTCCCTCGATCTCTACTGGATCGTGAGTTCGTGGGACATCACCGAGCTGAACGTGTACTGAACGTGGAGGTGCCGTACGTTCGGTACTGAGGATCGGTCAATCATGAAGACGTACGACTACATCAACCGCGTTGTCATAACGCTTCCGCTTAACGGTCTACGAGGGTACGTGGACAACACTCTCCCCTCTTGATTTTTTGAAATTACTATGTTCCCCGACAGCTTCATGGTTATCATTATTCTTTATAGCATACATGTCATCACCATAATCATCATAGATAGCAACTTTGTTATCATAATCAATTGAAGCCTCATCCAAAATGGTGGATTCATCACTAAATAAAGTCATGACCTCTCCAAATGCACTTTCATAAATATAATCAATATAAATAGGAGGCATGCAATCATTATAACAAATTTTCAAATTAAATCTTGGGGGACTAAAAATATCATCTTCATCAAATATGGCACCCCAAGCTTATGGCTTTGCATATCATTAGCATCATGGACATTCAAAGAATTCATACTAACAACATTGCAATCATGCTCATCATTTATACCAAACATTCTATTGAATTCTTCTTCTTTCAATTGAGCACAATTTTCCTTTCCATCATTTTCACAAAATTCATTATAAAGATGAATAATATGATGCAACCTCAACTCCTTTTTTTGTAGTTTTCTTTTATAAACCAAACTAGTGATAAACAAGAAACTAGAAGATTTGATTGCAAGATCTAAAGATATACCTTCATGCACTCACCTCCCAAGCAACAGCGCCAGAAAAGAGCTTGATGTCTACTACGCAACTTTATTCTTGTAGACACGTGTCGGGCCTCCGAGCGCAGAGTTTTGTAGGATAGTAGCAATTTTCCCTCAAGTGGATGACCTAAGGTTTATCAATCCGTGAGAGGTGTAGGATAAAAATGGTCTATCTCAAATGACCCTGCAACCAAATACAAGAAATCTCTTGTGTCCCCAACACACCCAATACAATGGCAAAATTGTATAGGTGCACTAGTTCGGCGAAGAGATGGTGATAAACGTGTAATATGGATGGTAGAAATACATTTTTATAATCTGAATAAATAAAAAAGCAAGGTAGCAAATAGTAAACGGGCACAAAAACGGTATTTTAATGAACTTGTTTGATATATGCATATCTCCGTTCATGTGTGGATTGCAGACAACATGTTCTCCAATTAAAATATTTGATTACAAGTTTATACCGCAACATGTTTTATATCAGTCTTTGATGCATAAAATGCGACCTCCCCCTCTCCCGGACTCCTGCTCTCTCTCTCTCTCTCTCTCACCGACAATCTTCAATTCTGTCGCACGCATCCAACACACAAACCTTGTTGGTCCCTCTCTCTCTCTCTTTCTGTGTGTGGGGGCGTCTTTCTAGTTTGCATGCATATATACTCCATCTATAGGTCTCTCTCGCACACTATGTATGATTCTCTAGTCCAAGCTAAATATCTTGGGTGCACTCATCATACGCACACAAATTCCTTCGCTCATTGCCCGTAACTCTCTCACGCACCACTCTGTCGTCTCGGACCTCTCTCCCCCCTCTCTCTCTCTCAAACTCTCCATCTCCTTGGGTCACATATACACATGTATATCTCACTCGCACTTGATAGACCCGTCTAAAACTCTATATCTCTCCCTCGTTATCTCTCCATCTCACACGCACACACACACACAATCTCATGCCTAGCCAAGTATGATGGTCTCTCACTCAATTGTAGGCACATGCAGTCCGCCCTATATGTATATAACTAGCTAATTCTTAGTCTCCATCACAAACATGTGCATGGTCTATCTCGATTTCTCTCAGGGCATCTTTCTATCGCACACGCACCTCATCCCTCGATATCCCCACATATAGTCCTCTCACGATCTCGAGGGGATCTATCTATCGCAAACACACCCCCTCTCCCTCCCCATGCGTCCATGTTCTCCATGCGTCCCTCTCGACCTTTGTTCCTTGTTGGCCAAACCTCTATTGGACATGGGTTATAGGGGTGTCTCTCTCCGTTGCAAACAATCACGCACTAGCTATCTTCGTGTATCTCCTCACCTCGCTTTTCTATCTCAGATATGCATGTGTGATGTGTTTGCATAAGAAACGAACAAACACACTCTCTCACTAATTTATCGTTTGTTGTCCCTTTCTCTTTCACACACATACTCTTTTTGCACACTCACTCATTCTCCTTCACACGCACTTGATCTCTATCGACTTAGGCACTCTCTTCGGTCCATAGCATATAGATTTATTGAAAAGTCAAACATCACAAAGTTTGACCATGTACGCAACTTTATTCTTGTAGACACGTGTTGGCCCTCCAAGCGCAGAGTTTTGTAGGACAGTAGCAATTTTCCCTCAAGTGGATGACCTAAGGTTTATCAATCCGTGAGAGGTGTAGGATGAAGATGGTCTCTCTCAAATGACCCTGCAACCAAATACAAGAAATCTCTTGTGTCCCCAACACACCCAATACAATGGCAAATGGTATAGGTGCACTAGTTCGGCGAAGAGATGGTGATAAAAGTGTAATATGGATGGTAGAAATATATTTTTATAATATGAATAAATAAAAACAGCAAGGTAGACAATAGTAAACGGGCACAAAAACTATATTTCAATGCTTAAAAACAAGGCCTAGGGTACGTACTTTCGCTAGTGCAATCTCTCAACAATGCTAACATAGTTGGACCATATGATTATCCCTCCAAATGCAATAAAGAATCACTCCCAAGTTCCTATTAGCGGAGAACAAAAGATAGAAATTGTTTTTACGGTGCGAAGCCACCTAAAACCTATTCTTTCCGATCGATCTATTCAAGAGTTTGTACTAAAATAACACAAAGCTATTGTTTCCGTTCGATCTATCCTAGAGTTTGTACTAGAATAACACCAAAGCAAAATCATATTCATAATACTCAATCCACACAAAGAACTACAAAGAGACCCCAAAGTTTCCGCCGGAGAAAAGATAATAAAAACGTGCATCAACCCCTATGCATACGTTACCACAATATCACTGCGGGAATCCGCGAGTTGAGTGCCATAACATATTTCAAGTGAATCAATATGATACCTCATTCTCACCTCAAGTATTCACACCGCAAGACATATATCATGTGTTCTCATATCTGAACATTCAATCCGACATGACAAAACTTCAAAGGGTAAAGATTCAATTCATCACAACAAGAGTATAGAGGGGAGAAACATCATATGATCCGACTATATTAACAAATCACATGATATAGATCACGAGAGAGAGAGAGAGATTAAACACATAGCTACTGGTACAAACCCTCAGCCCCGTGGGTGGACTACTCCCTCCTCATCGTGGTGGCCACCGGAGATGATTCCCCCTCCGGCAGGGTGCCGGAACGAGTCTAGATTGGTTCCGGTGGCTACGGAGCCCTGCGACGGCGGAACTTCTGATCTAGGTTAACCCCGAAGGGTTTCAGAATATTTGGGAATTTATAGTGCAAAGAAGGGGTGCGGGAGGCCACCAAGGTGGGCACAACCCACCTGGGCGCGCTAGGGGGCCTGGCGCACCCTAGTGGGTTGTGCCCCCTCGGGGCACCCCCAGGTGCAGCTCTGGCCCATTGGGTTCCTTCTGGTCCAAAAAAATCTCCGTAAAGTTTCACGGTGTTTGGACTTCGTTTGATATTGATTCCCTGTGATCTAAAAAACAAGCAAAAAACAGCAACTGGCACTGGGCACTGGGTCAATAGGTTAGTCCCAAAAAATGATATAAAATTGCTATAAAATGATTGTAAAACACCCAAGCATGATAAAATAAGAGCATGAATACTTCATAAATTATAGATACGTTGGACACGTATCACATATACTATTAGATTCATCATGAGATGTCGTCTCATATGATGTATCTTTGGTATTGTAGATAAAAATAACATTTGCATAAACCTAGTCAAAGTTTCCAAAGTTCGACTTCTAAAAAATTTATATGCACGCATTATCGAGCGGATGTAATATCTCTTTCCGCCTCTCAGCTATCTAACGCACCACTAAGCCTTATCGGGGCTCCTCTATCTCTCTCAAACTTTATATCTCCCTAGTTCACACATACACATGTCTCACTCACGCTACATAGACCCATCTAACACTCTCCACCCTTGTTCTCTCTCTATGTGACACGCACCCCCCTAAGTACCATAATCGCTCACTCCATCATAGGCGCATGCACACCCCCCTAAGTATGATTATCTCTCACTAGCCATCAGGAACACACGTATTGTCTCCTTCCATCCGTACGTCTATCACGATATCTATCGGGGTATCTTCTATCGTGCACACACCTTGTCACTCGATCTCCCACCCATGTAGTCCCATCACGATCTCCAGGGGATCTCTCTATGACAAACATACACCCTCTCCTCCCCATGTCTGCATTTTCTCCGTACGTCTCTCTCGACCTCTCTCCCTTGTTTGTCAGACCCCTCTTGGCCACGTGCTAGGGGTCTTTCTCTCTCGGTTGCAAACAACCACACACTATCTCCTCACCTTACTTCCGCTGTGAAGATGCATGTGTGATATGTTTGCATAAGACACACACACTTTTTCTCTACTTTTATCATGTGTTCTCCATGTCTCTTTCATGCACACACACACATACACACACACACACACACTTTTTTCAGTCACTCTTTCTATTTCACACACTCTCTCTAGTTAGGTACTCTCTCACGTTCATAAGCATATAGATGTTTTGAAAAGTCAAACCTCAGAAAAGTTTGACTAGGTATATGTGGCGGAAAATATTTACATCTGGAATGATCATTAGATTCATCACAACATGTACTTACTTCATACTATCATTTATCTTTGGTATTCTAGATATAAGTAATTTATTTATAAACTTCGTCAAAGTTTCAAAAGTTTGACTTTAAAAAAATGTTGGCACTACATTATCGAATGGAGGGAGTAACTCTTTCTCTCTCTCTCTCAGCTATCTCTCACGGGCCTCCCCTCTCACTCGAACTCTCTATACCGACGGATTATACAATCACTGTGTCAGCGTATAGCTCCGTATATTGTTTAGTTGACCGGTCAACCAGTCCACATGTTGCCTTGTCAGCTCGTGTTCTCTATCTTCGTGTGCTGGCCCATGTGGCAGTGGGTGAAAATAACTAAACTAGAGGCCCATCTGACACGCGGTGAAGTAAACAAAGTTGAAACCACTCGGGGTAGCACCCCACACGCTAGTAAATTGAGGGCACACTTCTTCCGCGTGAAGGACGCACTCGCGCACAATTCAGCATTATGCGGCGGCATGCACAGAAGGACGCACTCGCGCACACCCAGCAAGAGAGCACACAACACACACCAGCTCACGTGTACACCGGCATCGCTGTCGGCTGAAATGGACGGCAAGGCAGCCAACAAGCGGAAGCGGCTCGAGCCAAAACTGCATCCGGCGAGCCCGAACTTCATCAGCAACCTCCCCGATGACATGCTGCTCGTCATCATCGGCCTCCTCCCCACCAAATCTGTCGTGCGGAGGCCCTGCTCTCCTGGCGGTGGTGCCCCCTCTGGCGCTGCGTTCCCCTCAACCTCACCGTCGACAGCTGCCTCTGCGATGGGGATTGCAAACGCATGGGTGTAGTCACCAAGATCCTTTCATCGCACCCTGGTCCAGCTAGACGCCTTGACATCCGCATGTTCAGTACCAACTACAAGGTCCAAGCCAAGTTCGACGAGTGGTTCTTATCCGCCACCCTAGATCAGCTCGAGGAGCTCATCTTTGAAGCTGGATGATGACGCTATCTGCTCCCATCCACGCTCCGCCTCACGCCAACGCTGTGTCGCACCAGCTTCAGCTCCTGCTATCTTCCCCAGATTAATGTCGCGCCCGCCCTTCTTCTCCCTCAACTCAAGCAGCTCGGCCTCTTCAATGTTGGTATCTCGAAGAAGGCTATGGAGCACCTGCTCCGCAGCTGTACTACGCTCGAGTACCTTCATCTTGAGCAAATCCACGGGTTCATTAGCCTCCACATCGCCTCGACGAATCTTCGATGGATTTATGTGTCTTGTTGGCCCTGCAACAAGACATCAATTGGGAAGAGATCACTCCAGCTGTTCCACGTTATGGTCATTGAGAATGCACCCTTTTCATTGAGAGATTGCTTGTATCTGATCTAGAAGGTCCAACAAAAATCAGGGTCATTGACGCACCGAAATTGACAACGTTGGTGTACTCGTGTGCAAAATTCTCTGAACTCTTTATTGGATCCATAATCGCTCAGGTACAACACTCATCTTCTTCTCCATCCAAATTCACATTTTAAATTTCTTCTTGATTTATTTACGACTGTCATCCAGAAAATGATTCCCACAAGCTTGACCCAGTATATGCGCACAGTGAAGATCTTGGCAATAAAATCTATCGACCCCGATCTGGATCAAGTTGTTGGATTCCTTACATGCTTTTCGTGCACGGAGAAGCTACTCATTGAGGTGAAACTTCTTTCCTATTTGTAACTGTAATCACAATGTAGCTCAATTTTTTCGACAAGTGTAGTGTTCAAAACTACATCTACACACTGCACCGAAAGAAATGTTTCTAGTATTTTTTTCTCACGTGATCACGTGCATCATTTTTTTGTTGTACTACTATAGTAGCCTAGGCTAGTCATAGTGGAAAGTAACTTAGACTAGTAACTCTATGGTTACCCTAAGAGCAAGTACTACCTCCGTCCTGGTTTACTCTTCCCATTTTGTAGTATTAAAATTTGACCATAGATTTAACTGACAAAATGTTAATGCATGTCACTAAAAATTATATCGTTGGATTCGTATTTGAACATAATTTCAAATGGTATAATTTTTGGTAACATGCATTGGCATCTATGGTCAACATTTTACACTAAATACGAGGTAGTACAAAAGTGGACTATAACGGCCCTCCACCATGTAGGCCAAAACACGTGCCAAATTCACTTGTGATGCATTTGGCATCGATGCCCCTCCATTGCTCACCTGGTGCCCCAATCTGGATCACCTACTTCGCTCCGGTGCTAAATTAACTCACGCAATGAAAAAACACTTGCGTGGGAGAGGGAGAGGACTGAGGCAATAAAAAACACTTGTTTGGGAGAGTGAGAGGCTGGTGTAGTTGGTTTGATTGATTTGTTTATACATGTGGGTCTGTGTGCACAACGGTGCCAACTCTCTCACATCGCGAGAGCGGTGCCAAAATCTTTTGATTTGACATCAATGCGTATTATGTGGCATACTTTTGAGAAATATGGCATCGGCCACATAGTGGAAGGCAACAAATTCCCAAGCTCTTCACGTGCTCCTAGGTAAATGAGAGGAAAGAGGAAGAGAGAGAGAGACAGTCAAAAAATATCACTAGCCAGCCAACCCTATGGTATGAGCGAATGATATTGGTACCTCTTGATGACACAGCAATCTTATACAGCCAGCTGCTCTAACATGTTCTCTTCTTTTGCAGATAAAAAAGACCCAAAAGTGAAAAATGTGTTGCACTATAACAATCTCATCGAATGCCTTGATCACCATCTTACAGAAATTGATTTGATCGACTACTGAGGCAGCACATCTGAGATTAAATTGGCCAGGTTCTTTGTTCTGGAGGTAATGAAGTTTGGTGTTCTCTGGCGCAACAATGAATGGCGTGCTGATCACCGCAAGTGTCTCAGCCTAAATGACAAAGTCTCCGTAGAAGCTGAATTTGTTTTTGAAACATCAAGTGGCCAGACTCGAAAATTTAGTTGCCCATTAGTGACTTGTCAGGGCGGTGGATTTTAGTTTGTATGATAATGCTACATCCACCTAAAGTAACTAAAGTTCTTACGTAAACTTCCTAGTAATTTCCTCTTCGCAGGTGCAGCATTACTCCTAACATTTGTAATATCAGTTTGAAACTTGTGATATTGTCGTGTCCTATTCCTGCATTTTCAAAATCCTGTGAATCAAAGAGGTCCTGAGTTGGTGATGATGTTGTGCCTACCATCTTTTACCAATAGCCGTCGGATCTAGATCTGACGCATACAAACCAAACTTCTGCAGTTTTGCAAAAAGATGCATGCACTTGTTCCCTGTTTACAAACAACTCCTTGTCTCTCACAATCAACCTTATCTCCTCCCCACCACATTTAGAAGGCCATGGAAAAATCTGGCGCGATGGCCGCTGCCGGTGCCGTCCACCCCATATCTTTGTGTTCCATGCAATGCACGGGCATCTACACATGGGAAATTATGTCGAACATGGCTAGTTGTAAGTAGGCTAGCTCTACAGTCATGATGATAGTGACCGCAGACGGTGAGGCTGACTATGGTTTGCCGAACACGGCGCCTACACTCAGGCGTCATCTCCGGCACATGGTCTTGTCACTTCACTTTGAGGAGCAGCATGTAATAATTTGGCCAATGGGTAGTACAATACTACTACATTGGCAGTACTACTACTAGTACTAGCACCACCGTCTGGATTTAGTAGTACTACCACGTCCATCTGGATTTAGTATTTGACTAGCAATATCTAGTAATGCATGTCATAAAAAATGTACTACTCCCTCTGTAAATAAATACATGGTGTATTGTTTCATTCCCTCCGGTAGATGGCTCAAATCTGAAGTCTCATCAATCAGACTACTATTGTACTCACCGAACGCTCAGCTTGGTAAGCTACCAACAAAAAATTGCAATCAAAGACTACTATTGTACTCCCTCCATACTGGTGCATTAGTCACGTTACGAAAACCAAATAGTAATCCCAAAACTTTTAGGCACGGTGCATTAACTACCCACCTCGTTCCCTGTTTTTTGCCACGAAAAAAGAAATCACCCAATACGAGATGTGGGGTGCGTATGCATCCAATGACTTGAGACTACTCCCTTCGTCTAGGTGTATAAGTCATCTTAGAGCAAGTTCAAAAGAGGAGTGGGCTCTCATGCAAGAGCCTAGCTACATGCGGACTCCTAGGATGATACAATAAATATGAAGAGAGAGATGATGAGAAAAAGTAGTACTCTTATAGCCAGCCTTATAGCTAACATTATTGTATGAGTGGCTACAAGTGATGGCTCTATATGACATGGCAACATCATATAGCCAGCAGCTGGCTATACTATTGACCATGCTCTTAGGTTGTGCACCGTGACCAAAACGAAGGGGAAAGCGAGATAATGTCTTTTTGCTAATTAATAGCATTACATGCAATGAACTTATTCAAGTGTCATGCATATGACGCTAGTCTAAGTTACTACCTTCATAGTGCAAAGTAACACAGTAGTAGTGTCATAGATGGCTTCATTTATTAGCTTTTAGACTCATCTTTTCTTGGAAAACTATATGTTACAGTAACATATTATGTTACTCTAAACACATCTCTCCTCATTAAATACATGCCACATAAGCAAACTTGTCTTGGACTACGGTATGTTACTTGCTAAGGTGCTCCCACTATGACTAGCCCTAGCACAACATTTTTGGTTACATGCATTAACATTTTATTAGTTAAATCAAACGTCAAAACTTGGCGCAAAATGCAAAGGGGACCAATAAACCAGTAAACATAAAAGTCCTCTCGTTTGGCCCCAACTAGAGGTCTGGTGAGATGACTATACTACACTGGCACGGAGGGGGACACAGCTTCATTGACTTACTGCACCTGCCATTGGGTGTATGACACGTGGGCCCAACAGGTGGCTGGCCCACCTGTCATACAGCCAAAGGCAGGTGCAGTTAAGGCACCGGAGCTCAGTCCTAGAGGGACGCAGCTTCATTGACTTACTGCACCTGCCTTTGGTGTATGACAGGTGGGCCCAACTGGTGGTTGGCCCACCTGTCATACAGCTAACATCAGGTGCAGTAGAGGGCCGAGGAGTAGATGGCCAACACACACGTCACAAGATCAGTTAACTAGAAGATAGACCCATGGAGGAGATGAGCGTGAGCATCAGCCGGTTGTGCCAGATGGTCCACTACGCGGACCTACAGGCCGGCACCGAGGAACGTATCCAGGTCTTGCTTGAGGCCGCTTGGACGACAGCATCGTCTCCTTGTTCGACGAGGTCCTCGTCGGCTTCCTCGACAAGTTCACCGTCATCAAGAAGCTCGCGGATGACCTTGACGTACACCTCCAGCCCACGCGCCCAGGCTCTGCGATGCCCGCCACCCTCAATGTCCTCTATGGTGACAACCTCTTTGATGCACTGGTGGCCCTGCGACTGCCCACCGTCGCGCCAGAGAATGTCCACCTGGAGGTCACGCTCGCCGTGCAGCGCCTAGCGCAGCAAGACACCGTTGACGTAATCACCCACGTCTATGCGCAAATCGTCCACAAGGACTGCTTCGTGCAAGAGGAGGATGATAGGTCGCTGGCCTTCTTGGACCACAGGGCAACCTTGGACGGCATTGTTCATAAGCACATTGAAGTCGCCGCCAGCGCCACTGCTCCTCACACGTCGGTTGGTGACTCGGTGCACTAGGGCGTGAGGATCTCGTTGATGGATCCATATGTATCTTTATCTTTCTGTCAAATCCATGTAGTAGTATATGGTACTACTAGTAATTTTCTTACATTTCGCATCAACTTCATAATTTTTGTATGTACTCCATGCATGAACCGCACCAGAACCAAACTTCTCATTACTCTAGGGAAAATTGTTATTTCTATCTATCGGTCGTGCCATGGAGCAGAGCCAAATTTTACAAGTTACAAGTTCAAAATGAAAAGCCTGCCATGTTCGCATCGCACCCCCACACGGTTGGCCCGGCATGCCGCTCAAGGGGGGATGCATGATGTGTTGCATTTTCACTTACAAGTGGGACCACAGTTGAGCAAACCGACTATTGGCAAACCCCCACCCCGGCCGCCGCGTGATGGCTGAGAAAACAGGAGGGAGAAGTGATGGCTGTAGCATGGACTCCAAGAAAATTGGTGTAAAATGGGACTCATGTGGGTGGCGTGTGTCATACTACTAGACATGAATGCTAGTTATGGCCCATGCCAGCCCACTATATCGAGCCTATATTGAGGTGCTGGTTATGTAGAACAAATTTCCTGGCGTCCGTGCTCAGCCCTCCTCTATCTCTCTCATCAGCTAGCCAGCAGACGTGTGTAGCCCATCCTCTGTTTGCTCACATGCAGTCCCACATGTCAATGAAAACACAAGAGGACCCACTGAACCTGCACATCTTTCACCTCGACATGTTGGTGATGAAAAAAAAATCCAATAAAGATCTTCGGTGGCCGCTTTTGGAATTACTCAAGAGTAGTAAGATTCTATTTACAGTTTAACCCAAGATGCACATCACGTGGCTTCAACTACCACTCCATTTTCTTGCATGACATGACCTAGATGCTGGATGTCCCACGTGTAGGCAAAAGGAGGAAGAACTCGACCAAATCTTCTCCACATTTAGACTGGAGGAGTAGGAAACACGGCAAGCCCTGTGCCTACATCATATACTACGTACAAGCCCACCTCACGTAGTCATGCTATCACCATATTTCTCGGCCTCCGTGCGACACCTAGCTCTAGTTGATCTAACGAACTAACTACTGGTTGGCTCTATGTGATGTGGCAACTTCATATAACCAGATGCAGGCTATACTACTACGGCACTAACACTCCAAGAAGTGAGTCAAAAACCATTTATAAATTGAGTTTATGACATGCATATGCAAATGTACCATTCATTACATACAACAAGTCATCAACACACAATGACAACGAGGATACATGTTGGATTATAGCTTAGTTCCAAGAAAATATTCTAGTAAATACAAAAGTTTTCATCACACAACAAATAAAAAGCAATGAAATGAACTTCAGCTCAACCAATCCTCGGTGTTGGAAACGCTTGCTTTGAACCAGAAGAGTTTGTCTCTGAAGGGCCAGCTACTGTCAATCTTGATACCAACACGGGACTAATCATCTAGGCTGAAGCGGCCTATTTCATGTCCCATATTGTGATAGCCATGGTAGGGAAGCATAGCAATGTCCGAGGTATAGATACAGTTGCTTCTCATAAATGGTAGTAACGTTGTGTGAACAGCAGCTGGATCGCCTTTCACCATCATTGGATAGTTTTGTCCAAGGAAGAGCGAGTTTCCTCCAAGACTATCAATACTAAACCAGGGAGAAGGTGTTGGCGCTAGCACAGTAGTATCCATCCCGAATACCCTGCAACAGATGTTGGAATAGGTCCGGAGAGTGCGACCATGGGAGACAACACCTGCTTCCTTAGTAACATCAGCGGTGCCCTGTATACATACCAGAAGAGGTGATCCATTGGAATAAGTTGCCAGGCGCCACTGAGTATATGGGTCCTCATGCTCGTGACATCATCGTCGTCATCCCCCCTTGGTTATAAGAATTTTCAAGTATAGGTGGTGGAATGTTCATAGGACCTTGGAAACACAAGAAGGTTAATTAGTAAAGGGAAACTAGCTAACCCGCATGCATGTGGATGAAACAATTATAATTACGGTGGAAGACAAACGTACCGAAAGCATAAGGATTCCATGCAAAAATAGTGCCACGAGTGGTGGCAGCAAACACACGCCCTCATATTGAATTGCATCACAGTACACATCCGTGTATAGAAATTGATTTTTGAGCAATATCCATCCAATCGAAATATGAAGGTAGGCAACATGCTTGTCAAAGATAGCATGTAACACCCTCGATGCGGCTATATCTCCCACGTGTCGAAGCACGACTTAGAGGCATAACCGCATTGAAAGCAATGTCGCAAGTGAGGTAATCTTCGCAAACAACCCATGTACATAAATAAAAGGGAAAGGTACATAGTTGGCTTACAATCGCCACTTCACACAATACATGAATAAAGCATTACATCATCCAGATACAATCAAGGTCCGACTATGGAACCAAAATAAAAGAAGACTACCCCAAATGCTACACAGATCCCCGATCGACCCCAACTGGGCACCACTACTGATCAACTAGAACGAAACAACACAAAGGACAAGATCTTCATTGAGCTCCTCCTTGAGCTTGGTTGCGTCACCTGCACGGTATCATCGGCACCTGCAAGCTGGTTTTGGAAGTATCTGTGAGTCACGGGGACTCAGCAATCTCACACCCTCGCGATCAAGACTATTTAAGCTTATGGGTAAGGTAAAGGTATGAGGTGGAGCTGCAGCAAGCGACTAGCATATATGGTGGCTAACATACGCCAATGAGAGCGAGAAGAGAAAGCAAAGCATGGTCGAGAAACTATGATCAAGAAGTGATCCTAGAACAACCTACGTCAAGCATAACTCCAACATCGTGTTCACTTCCCGGACTCCGCCGAGAAGAGACCATCACGGTTACACACGCGGTTGATGTATTTTAATTAAGATCAACTTCAGGTTTTCTACAACCGGACGTTAACAAATTCTCATCTGCCCATAACCGCAGGCACGGCTTTCAAAACTTCAAATCCCTGCAGGGGTGTACCGACTTAGCCCATCACAAGCTCTCACGGTCAACGAAGGATATTCCTTCTAGCGGGAAGACCCGATCAGGCTCGGAATCCCGGTTACAAGACATTTCGACAATGGTAAAACAAGACCAGCAAAGCCACCCGAATGTGCCGACAAATCCCGATAGGAGCTGCACATATCTCTTTCTCAGGGCACACCGGATTGTCCAAGGTTCCGGTAGGCCAGCCCAGAGTTGCCCCTGGTGGCCACTGGCAGCTGACAGGTTGGACCAACACTCAGAGGAGCACTGGCCCGGGGGTTTAAATAAAGATGACCCTTGAGCTGGCCGACTCAAGGGAAAGAAAAGGCTAGGTGGCGAATGGTAAAACCAATGTTGGGCCTTGCTGGAGGAGTTTTATTCAAGGCGAACTGTCAAGGGGTTCCCATTATAACCCAACCGCGTAAGGAACGCAAAATCCGGGAACATAACACCGATATGACGGAAACTAGGGCGGCAAGAGTGGAACAAAACACCAGGCATAAGTCCGAGCCTTCCACCCTTTACCAAGTATATAGATGCATTAATTAAATAAGAGATATTGTGACATCCCAACAAAATATCCATGTTCCAAACATGGAACAAGCTCCAATCTTCACCTGCAACTAACAACGCTATAAGAGGGGCTGAGCAAAGCGGTAACATAGCCAAACAATGGTTTGCTAGGACAAGGTGGGTTAGAGGCTTGGTTTAATAATATGGGAGGCATGATAAGCAAGTGGTAGGTATCGCAGCATAGGCATAGCAACAGAGCGAGTAACTAGCAAGCAAAGATAGAAGTGATTTCGAGGGTATGGTCATCTTGCCTGAAATCCCGCTAGGAAGAAGAACGAGTCCATGAAGAAGACAACCGGACATAGACGAACGGGTCCTCACAAACGCGACGTTATCGGAACGAACCTGAAGAAGCAACACCGGAAAGAAGCACACAACATAGTAAACAAACCACACATGAACATGGTATGATATGCGGGATGCGGTATGTGATGCATATGCATGATTTGGAAAGGAATGATTGAACCTGGCCTCAACTTGGAAATCCAAGAGTGCCTCTGGAAAGGTGAGGTGATTTCGGTTGAAATTGATATAAACATCACCGGAATCGGATGCATGGTTTGGATATGGCAACCAAAACAAATATGGCACCGGTCTGCGATAAACGGCAAGTATCCATCTAAATGTATCAAGATAAATAAGCTACATCACTCAAACGTGACAACAAAATACATGGCAGGGATCCACTCATGAAGCTTGACAAAATATGAACACAGAGCTATGGCTAATTCATCCATTAACAAGCTCAAACAAGCATGGCAAAAGTGCAAACGATAACAGGTTTCAGACTTGGTGAAATTAACACAAGCCTGGAATTTATCATCAGGAAGCACAATTTAGAGCATGAAAACTACATGCTACAGGAACTTAACATGGCAAGGCAAGGCATGGAATGAAGCTACTCAAAGCACTTAACAAAAGTCCCTTAGTGACCTTGAGCCAAAAGGGATCAGAAAATACAATTGCAAGCATGTGAACATGGCAAAAACATAAACAGATCTCAGACTTAGTGAAAAACTGGAGCATGCAAAACAGTTAACGAGTAGGCATGTTTACGAGCTCGATGCACTCACTACAGAGCATGGCATGACAAAATAAGCATACACCCATCAAGAAGACATGGCATAGAAGATAGACATGGAAAGAACAACATCATAGCATGCACGGATCAATAGCAACATCCTCGGCAAAATCGCTAACTAAGTCAACAATCTGCCAGGATTCACGATATAGCAAAAGTAGAGCTCAAATGACTCAAGCTAGGGTGCTCCATAAATGCAAACAAAGACTTGGGTGGATAGAGCACCACAATATTAACAAAACATCCTTACTGATCATCCTCAAAAGAGGCACGGATCACTAGGAAACAACATGAACATATGGCATAACAACAAAATCAGGACAAGGACTTAGTGAAATTCTAAGTCCCTGAAATCAGCATTACCGATTATGCTACTTTCCAAGCTTGTGCTAGTCACCACAAATATCACAAAAATACATGGAAAGCACCCCTGTAAAGATGGCATGGCATATAACAAAACACATGTAGAGCTCAACATCATAGCATGCACACATTAATCATGGCAAAAATGACAAATAGCTATTTGATGAAACAGATCTGACAAATTCACCACATAGCCCTCTTCCAACAACATTTCGGGCATCAAGATGAGCTCAAATGAAAATGATGCAATGAGATGAAATGATGAACTCGATGAGACGAACATTTTGATATGCTACACGGATGAATCGGAGCAACGGGTGATGAGTTATGGCATGATGAATATGGCATAAAATTTCTGAGATCTGGGGACTTAGTAGTATCACGGCGAGCGTAAAGTAGTTAAAATGTGCACGGGCGGGTTTTTGGAGAGTGGCTCACCACTGGGCTCGGCCCAGGACAGGGAAGGACGGGCAGGCCGGCATTGCTGGGCCGGAGGAAGCTGCGAGCCCATGTGGCCGAGGCGAGCGGGCACTCGTCCCCGTCCCGAGCAGGACGAGGCCCTGGCGGCGGAGGAGAGAGACGCCGGCGCTGACTCTCCGGTGGCCAGAAGGACGAGAGGACGAGGGGAACGGGCCGATCCGGGGCCGGCGAGCGAGTTGCAACCGGATCCGGGGCGAGGACGGCAGCCCCGACCAGATCGGCGGCGGAGGAGCTCGGGCTGGAGGTGACGGACTCCAGGCAGGCACGGGGAAGGCGGCAGCGACGAGACGACGGGGCTCCTAGACGGCGCGGAGGGCGTGGCGGCGCCGGAGGCGGCGATGAGCCAGCGCGGGAGGCGGCGCGAGTCCGGCGAAGGGCGACGAGGCCGCGGTGCGGGCATGCGCCCGTGAGCGTGCGGCGGCGACGAGATGGGCCACGCGGGCCCGATCCGGGCCACGCGGGTCGGCGGCGGGGCTGGAGGAGAGAGAGGGCGGCTGTGGTGAGGTGGCAGCTCGGGATTCGCTAGGGCGGCGGCTGGACATGTCCGGGCGCGGTGGGGATTTTGTCCGGTGTCACGAGGTAGGAGGAGCTAGGGTTTCATCCACGAAAATTCGGGGAGAGCCACATATATATAGGTAGAGGGAGCTAGGAGAGTCCAAGTGAGGTGCGGTTTTCGGCCACGTGATCATGATCGAACGACCGAGATGATGGAGAGGTCTTAGGTGGGTTTTGGGCCAAATTGGAAGGGTGTTGGGCTGCAGCACAAACGAGGCCTTTTCTGTCCCTCGATTAACCGTTGGAGTATCAAACGAAGTCCAAATGGCACGAAACTTGACAGGCGGTCTACCGGTAGTAAACCAAGGCCGCATGACAAGTCTCGGTCCAATCCGAAAATGTTTAACACTCGCACATGAAAAGAGGTAGAAAGGGACACCGGGTGACATAGGAGCGCCGGAATGCAAAACGGACAACAGGGAAAATGCTCGGATGCATGAGACGAACATGTATGCAAATGAAATGCACATGATGACATGATATGCAATACATGACACACAAGCAATGACAACGCAACAACAGCGAATAACCGGAGGACACCTGGCACATCGGTCTCGAGGCGTTACATAGCAACAACTCCATAGTCCGTGTAACCCCAAGAGCAGTCGGGAACCCGACAAATTGCTATCTTCTGTAGACGACAGTCACCACGATCGTAGTTGAACGTACGTAGAATACCGGTGTGCTCAACCTCTGGGTTGTCTGAGATTTTTGGAAGTGGAACCCGGTGACGAGTGTACACATTCACAAGTTCCCACTCGCAGTTGTACCCAATATAAACAACCCAATCCCCATTTGCGCCTGCCCAAGCCTTACCCTCAAGCGATGGCATCTTAACATCACACGTATCATTATCAAGCGGCACCAACTTGCACAAGGAGAGGCTTCCGTCGTCTGCGCGCTAGTGACCAGGGTCACGGTGAAGAAGATAGGGGAGATCAAACCGCTCCTGGACCCTTGGGTTCCTTGTAATGATGTTATTAGTTGAGTAGAGAATGGTCTTGAACGAACCTGCCATGCTAGCCGAGGTGATGACATCATGATACGTCTCCAACGTATCTATAATTTATGAAGTATTCATGCCAATATATTATCATTCTTCGATGTTTTACAATCATTTTATATCAACTTTATATCATTTTTGGGACTAACCTATTGACCCAGTGCCCAGTGCCAGTTGCAGTTTTTTGCTTGTTTTTTACATCGCAGAAAATCAATATTAAACGGAGTCCAAACACCACGAAACCTTTTGTGGATTTTTTATAGATCGGAAGACTCCCAACGGGCCAAAGCAGCAGCTAGGGGGTTGATGTAGGGTAGAGACCCTAATCGCCCGATCTTTCACGAAAGGAGCGGATCCCGGGGAAAACACGAAGAACACGGGGATGAACGGAAGTAAAACACAAGAGGAAAACACTAAACCGACACAAATAAGTCACACATGGGCTAGATCCTCGAGTACATAGGATGATACACGAATCCACGGACAACTAGGGACGATACACGGTAACCGGTTCTTCTCCGTGAGGAGGTCTTGAATCCACAAGGGGATCTTCCCGTAAAGGGGTCTTGAATCCAAGGTGGATCTTCTCTGTAGAGGGGCCGCAGTCCCTCTCGTGGAGTAGATCCAATATGGATGAGCAATGCTCTATCTCTCAAATGAGCTAAACCAATGCTAACCCTAGTACGGGGCTAAGGGACAAGTATATATAGTCTAAATCCACAAAAGGGTAAGTGACGAGGGGATACATGGGCCCTAGGCCCGTTCTCTGCGCATATGCAGGGCGGTAGTACCGGACAATGGGCGGTAGTACCGCTCAAAGCGGTAGTACCGCTGGTACAGGTAGTAGTACCGGACCCGGGTCGTGCGAACACAGGGATTGGTCGGGTTGAGTGGCAGTGGAGCGGATGTCCGGCGGCAGTACCGCTTGAAGGGCTTCAGCGGTAGTACCGCTTGCCAGCGGTAGTACCGCTCGTCTTGGCGTGTGCGGCTCCTCTTCAAGCTCTTGACGTCCATCTCGTTCTGTAGCTCCTTCCAGGCTGGTTCCTTGGTACCTAATGACACAAAACATCTCCGTTTGAGGTAGTAGCCATGTCTCAAGTGTATTGGAGTGGAATTGTGAGAGGAGAGATGTCACCTCGGTTTCAACAGCTCTTGCACGTGCTCGTGTCATGGGTCCAAGAGGTGTCGTAGTAGATGTAGTTGGGTCCATGGGGATGGCCTTGGGATGCTCCGCATCATCTCCCCTCCCTTGGGGAAGATCCGTCCTCGGATCAAATTCTTCATCACCATGGAAGGGAGAGAGATCTTTAACGTTGAAGATGTCGCTCACATTGTACTTGTCGCGTGGGAGGTCGATCTTGTAAGCGTTGTCATTGTAGCGTGCAAGCACCTTGAAGGGTCCATCCGCTCTTGGTCGAAGCTTGGACTTGCGTTCTTGTGGAAAGCGGTCTTTGCGAAGGTGCACCACACGAGATCACCAATGTTGAAGACCATAGGTTGCTTGTTGAAGTTGAGCTTGGTCGCAAGGCGTTGAACTTGGCGCTCGATGGTGTTTCTTGTATCTTCATGCACCTTCTTGAGATGTGTCACACGCGCACTTGCGTCCAAATTGATGCGCTCTTGGAGTGGTAGAGGAAGAATGTCCAATGGTGACAATGGGTTGAATCCGTAAACAACCTCGAAAGGAGACTTGCCGGTTGTTGAGTGTCTTGCTTGGTTGTAGGCGAACTCGGCGATAGGTAGGCACTCCTCCCACTCCTTGATGTTCTTCTTGATGTGTACTTGAACTAGAGCGGAGAGTGTGCGGTTTGTCACCTCCGTTTGGCCATCGGTTTGTGGATGATTGGCCGTGGAGAATAGAAGCTTGATTCCGAGCTTGGCGCATAAGGTCTTCCAAAAGTAACTCAAGAACTTGACATCGCGGTCCGAGAGGATAGTCTTGGGCATACCATGTAGATGCAATATTTCCCTACAAAAGAGATTAGCAACATGTGAAGCATTGTCTATCTTGTTACAAGGAATAAAATGTGCCATTTTTGAGAAACGGTCCACAACGACAAATATAGAATCTTTCCCATTGCGAGTCCTAGGCAAACCAAGTACGAAGTCCATGCTAATGTCTTACCATGGTTGGTATGGAATCGGTAGAGGCATATAGAGGCCATGAGATTGAGCTTTGGACTTAGCTTTGCGGCATGTCGAACATCGGTTGGTGAAGCGATTGACCTCCCGAAACATCTTTGGCCAAAAGTAGCTCTTCGAGAGCGTGGCGAACGTCTTGTCGCGTCCGAAATGTCCCATTAAGCCCTCTCCATGCGATTCCTACAAAAGAAGCAAACGAAGGGACGACTTGGGGATGCAAAGTTTGTTAGCTCTCATAAGATAGCCATCTTTGATGTAATAGCGTTCCCAAGATGTATTCGACAAACACTTGGCATATGGAGTGGCAAAAGTTTCATTATGCTCATACAATTATTTGATATGCTCGAAGCCAATGACATCTAACTCAAGTTGTGTGACTAGCATGCATATGCGGGAAAGAGCATCCGCTACGATGTTTTCTTTACCCTTGATGTACTTGATGACATAGGGAAAAGACTCAATGAATTCACTCCATTTAGCATGACGCTTGTTCAACTTAGTTTGACCCTTAAGATACTTGAGAGTCTCATGATCTGTATGAATGATAAACTCATGGGGACGAAGGTAGTGTTCCCATTCATGCAAAACGCGGACTAAAGCATATAGCTCTTTGTTATAGATGGGATAATTGAGTTGTGCTCCCGAAAGTTTCTCACTAAAGTAAGCTATGGGGCGCTTCTTGCATTAACACACCTCCTATGCCATTACCACTAGCATCACAATGAATTTCAAATGGCTTATCGAAGTTTGGTAAAGCAAGCACGGGAGCATGAGTAAGCAAATTCTTAAGCTCATTGAATGCGGTATCTTGGGATGGTCCCCAAGCAAAAGGCGCATTCTTCTTGCTCAAAGCATGCAAAGGCGAAGCAATGGTGCTAAAATCCTTCACAAAGCGACGATAGAAACCCGCAAGGCCAAGGAAACTACGCACTTGATGCAAGTTGGTTGGTTGCGGCCAAATCTTAATAGCATTGATCTTGGACTCATCTACATGAACACCTACAGAAGAGACAACAACACCCAAGAAAACGAGCTTATCAACACCAAAAAGGCATTTCTCCATATTAGCATAGAGACGCTCTTTCCTAAGAGTTTGCAAAACGGTGCGGACATGGGTGACATGCTCTTTGATAGATTTGCTAAACACAAGAATGTCATCGAAGTAAACCACAACAAATATACCAATGTAAGGGCGAAATCATGATTCATAAGGTGCATAAAAGTGCCCGGTGCTTCCGAGAGACCCATAGGCATGACTAACCACTCATACAAACCAAACTTGGTTTTGAAGGCAGTTTTTAATTCATCGCCCTCTTGTATGCGGATTTGATAGTAACCACCCTTAAGATCAATTTTGGAAAATATAGTGGCACCACTAAGCTCATCTAGCATATCATCTAGTCGTGGAATGGGATATCTATAATGAACGGTGATAGCATTGATAGGTCTACAATCGGAGCACATGCGAAAACTACCGTCATGTTTTGGCACAAGAATGACCGGTACGGCACAAGGACTCAAACTTTCACGCACATGACCATGGTCTATGACATGCTTTACTTGCCTTTGAATTTCTTTGGTTTCTTCGGGGTTGACGCGGTAGGAAGCTTTGTTCGGAAGCGGTGCTCCGGGGATGAGGTCGATGTGGTGCTCAATGCCTCGTAGTGGAGGTAGTCCCGGAGGTAGCTCATCGGGGAAAACATCTTGAAATTCCTGCAAAAGAGAAGAAAACACTAGAGGAAGAGTGTGAGAAGTGTTAGTTTGTGGTGCATTGTCCTTGCACACGAGGACGTAGTGTAGGACACTAGATGGGTTCTCACACACTTCTCTCAGCTCACGTTTGCTGGCAAATAGAACTAGGTTCTTGTTTTCGCTCATCGTGGAGGCACTCAATTTGGGCTTGCGCTCACTCTCTTTTTGGTGGCTCACTCTCTCACCATTCTCTCCATGATGGGTGGCTTGCTTATCGGCGATCACTTGGCTTGGAGACATAGGGCGTAACAGAAACTCCTTTCCTTGCATCTTGAAGCTATAGTGGTTTGTACGCCCATTGTGGACGACTCGTCTATCGTATTGCCATGGCCGTCCAAGGAGAAGATGACAAACGGTCATTGGGATGACATCGCACTCCAAGGTGTCTTCGTAGGCGCCGATTTTGAAGGATACTTGCACTCGGTGCTCGACTTGGATAGTGCCAGAGTCGCTAAGCCATTGCACTTTGTATGGATGTGGATGCTTTGTCTTAGGCAATTGGAGCTTGGAGCAAAGTTCTTCACTTGCGCGATTGTGACAACTCCCTCCATCGATGATGAGCTTGACGGATCATCCATTGATGCCGGCCTTGGTGTGGAATATGTGGCATCGTTGGTCTTCTTCTTGTTGATGTTGGAGAGTCAAGACTTTGGAGACAACAAGTGCGGGACTTGAATCTTCATCGCAAAAGACTTGTTCTTCTTCATTGTTCACTTGGTGGTGCATGGCGACTTGCTCAAGGGCTTCCATTTCTCCTTCGCTCATGGAATCATAAGTGCCATCGTCGTTGAAGATCATGGTGCGCTTGTTGGTGCACTCATAGGACTTGTGGCCTCGGCCGCCGCAAGTGAAACACTTGAGGGAACTCGTCTTGACGGTCTCATCGGTAGGGGTTGATGATGATGAAGCTCTCGGCTTGAAGTTGCTCATATTAGGATTGCTTGTAATTGGCAAAGCCTTCTTGGAAGTCGACTTGTCAATGTTGGAAGTAGAGGGTCTTGTAGTCGGTGTTGGAGTCGTTGAATCTTGGTTATTGGAGAAACCGTAGGACTTGTATGAGAACTTGGCATACTTGAAATCATCTTGCACTTAGCGTTCCGCTTTGGTAGCTTGGTGCACCAGCTCGATTAGATTTGAGTATGGTTGGAAGTCGGCGATCTTCTTGATAGGATGATTGAGGCCATTCAAGAAATGTGCCATTGTTTGCTCATCATCTTCCGTCACATTGGCTCTTACCATTGCAATCTCCATCTCCTTGTAGTATTCTTCAACGCTCTTTGTTACTTGCTTGAGTTGTTGGAGTTTCTTGAAGAGGTCGCAGTTGTAGTAGGTAGACATGAAGCGTGCTCTCATGACATCCTTCATTTGTGCCCAAGTAGTGATGGGTGGTTCACCTCTTGCCTCGCGGCACTCTATGATTTGTTCCCACCAAATGAGGACATAGTCTTGGAACTCAAGGGATGCCATCGCGATCTTTTTCTCTTATTCATAATTGTGCAAACGGAAGATCTTGTCAACTTTCAATGCCCATGAAAGGTATTCTTCGGGATCGTTGCTTCCGTTGAACTTGGGCATGGTGAACTTGAGCTTGCCGTAGCGTTGCTCTTCATTGTGTTGGGGTCGGGGATGATGACGCCCATGTTGTAGCTGATTATTAAACTCGTGGTGCTCTTGACGCGGAGGGTTGTCAACCTCGTGTCGCTCTTGTCACGGTGGATTCCCATTGTTGTCATGCTCTTGATGAACTGGTTGGTCTTGGCGAGCTTGTGGAGGAGCGCATCGAGCTCAAGGAGGAACTAGACGATGCACGCGAGCTTGAAATCATCCTTAGTGAATTTCTTCGCGAAGTTCTTCCTCTTGTTCACGGGCTTGTCGGTTTCGGTTGGTAACGGCTCGACTCGCATCACGTAGAGCTTGTTTCGCCTCAAGTGCTTGAGCGTCACGGAGTTGTTGTTCTTGACGTTGAGCCTCGGCATCTTGTGCATTTTGGTGTAGCCGCGCACGTTCTTCCTCTTCATGTTGGTGTTGTTGCTGCCGTTCTCGAGCTAGCGCAAAGGCTTATTCAGCTTGACGTCGTCGATGTTCTTGCGAGTCGGTGTCTCGAAGTGGATTGAGGTTTGCTTGACACTCGTTGCGCGCGGCTCGATGAAGAGTGTTCGATGTCGGTGTATGATAGAGGCAAAGGTGTCCCGATGTTTCGATGAGATGGTGGCTATTGTTTTCTGTGGGAGTCGACCTTGACGATCCGACTACGAACGTGCGAGACGTCGCACCTTAGCAATCGCTAAACCAACTTCCGAGGGGTTATTGACCACGCCGGAGCACGATCAACCTGACCACGAGGGCCTGTTTCCTGCGAGCAAACGAAGAACAAGCAAGAAACTGAGATTGCAATCTGGATATTGCGAATATAAGATGAAAGCTTTATTGATCAAGGTGGGGTTCTGTGACGTCTTGGTCTGGTCGTTGGACACAAACGAAGTACGCGAAGTTGCAGCTATGGCGAACTTTTAATCTAAACAAAACCCAAGTCTAAACGACGCCCTAAGGGCTGTATATATGGAGGAAGAGAGGGGAATTTCGTGGCCCTTGAGGGTGGGGTCCGAAACCAACCCTAACTTTTGTTTCCCCACACATACGGACTCTAAAAATAGCCTATACTTAAGTATTTCGAAATTACATGGGCCTGGCCCATTAATAAGGTGACGCAGCACCTAGAATAGCCTATGGACGAATATTATGAAGTGGCATCTTGTATATTTCGTCCAAGGCTTCATGCACTCCTTATGGCGGCTTCAAAGTCCTGAAATCATCACTTGTAACTCCGTTCTTGATCCCCTTGCGCATGCCATCAACTCCATTCATGTTCTTGCTCCAATGTTCATCCTTCTCCAAGCTAGGCCCTTCATTTGTAAGCAAAACAAATGTATCCAATTTAGGCAGCATCATAATCTCATGAACATTAGAATCATTACCAAGAAACGAAAGTACCTGGTAATTTAATTGGCATGCGCGAGCTCTAGTAATTGGTCCAGTATATGTAACAGTAGGGGCTGTGGGTGTAACAATGGTATTGATGTCCTCATCAGTGTACATGAGCCGGAGAGGGTGAAGTCGGAATGGCGACTTGAACGGCTCCTTCTTGAAGTGGAAGAAGAGCGGTTGAGCAACAAAGCACGAATCTCGTCCATCCTTGCGTCATTCTCTTGCTTGTGATCGTCGAGCTTGTGGTCAAAGTAGTCCCTTGTACCTTGCTCGAAAAGTCACAAGTCGGTGGTGAGGTTGTCGATGCGTTCACTCATAGCTTGTTGCTCTTGATGCAAAGCACGTTGTGCACCAAAGAGGTGACTCTTGGTGATGAAGGAGTTCATGTCGTCGTCTTGCTCCATGGAGAGCGGGTTGGTAGAAGTACTTGGCCTATCCATCATTCCAAGACAAATGTGAGTGGTAGAAAGAGAAGAATGAATACCAAATTTACCTTGACCGAAGTTGAAAGTGAATCGATGATCACTCCAATGTAGGACAAGGAAATAGCCCAATTGGTACGAATTCTCGTCGGTTTCTCACACCTACACAAGTAAAAGCTTATGGTGGAGCTTGGTTAGGATGGTGGCACAAAAATTTGATGCAATTTGTAAGTGAGCTTCAATAATGTTGGAAAAGATTCGCAAGATGCAATGTAACAAGTAGACCAAGCATATAAGGTACACGGAAACACACGCGCAAAAAGATAAGTGGGGTTGTGCAACCAAGGGTGAGCCAAAATGTGGAATCCACAAAAACGCTCTTGTTACACAACACTAGAGAGACGCCAGCACGATTGCACGAGAGGCGGATACAAGAACTTGTGCACAACCTACTTAGCAAAAATGCAACGACTTCTATCCCAAATATTCTGTATGCAAGGTGTTGCTATGCTATGATCCAAGATGATCGAATATGACAATCTTAATGTTGTATGATGCTATGGTTCTTGCTTAAAAGCTCTTTGCTTATCTTTCCTCTTTTCTTAAAAGCTTGTTTGGCTCTTTGATGTTTGAGCTCTTTTCTCATGCAATGCTTGACAAACCAAGATAGCAAGTGAGTATGCGATGACAACTTTGTGACACAAGAGATGATACCAATATAGGCAACAATGATGTATGTATGCTATGGGAAGTATGATTACTAATGTGCATAGGTCTTGTTGCCGGCAATACTCAATGGCTAGTCTCGATGGGTAAGCAACGCAAAGGAGTAAGGCTAAGATGGCTATCAATGTAATGGCAAGAGTGATATGTCCAATAACAAGATGAGGTTACCGGTCTTGCTTCCGGTATGGTGTCAAAATGGTGGCATGAATACCAGATGTAGTCGAGATGGTCGTTGTTGATGACGCGTCCGTGGCGAAGATGAGCGGCGGTGTTGTCAATGTCGAACCGTACCTAAATAGCCAAAACACAAAAGGATACAGTACCGCAACTCAAATTCTCAAACCTCGAAGTGGCAACACGAGTCAGAGTGCGAAATGGGCACAATGGGGGTAGTATGCGGAAGTGGTGATGGTGTATAAGTGGTGGAGGCAAAAATGCCAATCGGATGGGCGAAACTGGGCGGAACGGTAGTACCGCTGGAACAGGTGGTAGTACCGCTGGTGGTACTTAAGCGGTAGTGCCGCTCGGTGAGGCGGTAGTACCGCTGGTGTCGGAAAAATCACAAGATATGGATCGGGGCGAATTTTGGGGCGGAAAATGATGATTTCGAGGCCAAAATTCGAGCGATTTCGTGGATGGAAAGAGGAGAAAATTGGGGAGATGCTAGATCCACTTGAAACTAAGCAAATCTACGGATCAAATCCAACAAAACTTCATCAAACCAACAAATCACAAAAAAAAATTGGGGCTATTTTTGGTGGGGATTTTCGAATTTAGGACGAAAAACAACAAAATAAGGCTAGCAACACAACAGGGAGGCTCCGAAATCATGATAAACCTGGCTCTTCATACCAAGATGATGTAGGGTAGAGACCCTAATCGCCCGATCTTTCACGAAAGGAGCGGATCCCGGGGAAAACATGAAGAACACGGGGATGAACGGAAGGAAAACACAAGAGGAAAACACTAAACCGACACGAATAAGTCACACATGGGCTAGATCCTCAAGTACATAGGACGATACTTGAATCCACAGACAACTAGGGACGATACACGGTAACCGGTTATTCTTCGTGAGGAGGTCTTGAATCCACAAGGGGATCTTCCCGTAAAGGCGTCCTGAATCCAAGGTGGATCTTCTTCGTAGAGGGGCCGCGGTCTCTCTTGTGGAGTAGATCCGATATGGATGAGCAATGCTCTATCTCTCAAATGAGCTAAACCAATGCTAACCCTAGTACAGGGCTAAGGGACAAGTATATATAGTCTAAATCCACGAAAGGGTAAGTGACGAGGGGATACATGGGCCCTAGGCCCGTTCTCTACGCACAGGCAGGGCGGTAGTACCGGGCAACGGGCGGTAGTACCGCTCAAAGCGGTAGTACTGCTGGTACAGGCGGTAGTACCAGACCCGGGTCGTGCGAACACAGGGATTTGTCGGGTTGAGCGGCAGTGGAGCAGATATCCGGCGGCAGTACCGCTTGAAGGGCTTCAGCGGTAGTACCGCTCGCCAGCGGTAGTGCTGCTCGTCTTGGCGTGTGCAGCTCCTCTTCAGGCTCTTGACGTCCATCTCGTTCGGTAGCTCCTTCCAGGATGGTTCCTTGGTACCTAATGACACAAAACATCTCCGTTTGAGGTAGTAGCCATGTCTCAAGTGGATCCGAGTGGAATTGTGAGAGGAGAGATGTCACCTCGGTTTCAAGAGCTCTTGCACGTGCTCGTGTCATGGGTCCAAGAGGTGTCGTAGTAGATCTAGTTGGGTCCATGGGGATGGCCTTGGGATGCTCCGCATCAGGGGTGCCCCGAGGGGGGCACTGTAAGTGCATCTAGTGCCCCTTAGTGATTTTGGTGTATTGAAGACTTATAGGTTAAGGGACTAATGCGTTTGTGAGTATACACAAGTCTATAAGTCTATGAGGAGTTTGATATTTATAGAGAAAGTCCACCCCTAAAAATGAAGTTCTTCGACTGAAGACTTTGGATTTCTGAAGACTTTGAAAGTGAAGAAATTGGTGTGACCTTGAAGACTTGGTATTCATTCGAGGAACTTGAAGCGTGAAGACTTTTGTTTCCGTAGTTTCATTTTATCTTTCTTGAGTCATAGGAAACACCGTACTGTTAAAGGGGGTCGAGGAAATACTAAGGAAAATTTTCCATGTGATGCTCAACTCAAAATCCTACACCTACCTATCCCTTCGAGTGAAGCCATTGGAAATCTCATACAATCCAGTCATATTCTTCAGTGACTGAGACGAAGTTCTTCTGGTCTCTAAGGAATTTGTTCTGACTGAGGAGTTAGGAATTCGCCAGTGCGGATTTCCTACACAGTGAGGAACATGATAGCCCTGAGGATTCTGCTACTCAAAATTCCGACCATTGCTGTGCTATGCGCCAGCTGTCCCAAAATATCTATCCACCTAACGGTCATATCATTGAAGGGCATTTATGTCTTATCATGTCGGGCTGCTCCCTAGGCTATAAATAGCCGCCCCCTACAACCACTAGCTGGTTGGCTGCTCCGAGAAAAACTGACACTTGTCATTTGAGAGCAACCCATCCTCCGAAGACTTTGAGCGAAAATCATCAAGTGAGGAAAAACCCAAACCCAAACACCTACAAACCCCAAGTGATTAAGCATCACTAAAGAGATTGATCCTGCGTGGATCCAACGCTTGTTACCTTTGAAGACTGTGCTTCTTCCAGATGGTTAGGCGTCATGGTCTTGAGCATCCAAGAGGAATTGTGGATTGCCGAGTGACCAAGTTTGTGAAGGTTTGGAAGTCGCCTAAAGACTTACCATGAGTGATTGGGTGAGGTCTGTGTGACCTTAGCTCAAGGAGAATACGGTGAGGACTTGGTGTCCTGAGCTGCGTGCTCAGGACTGGGTGTCCGGGACTGTGTGTCCTCGATTTTAAATACTCAGCCGCTCCAACTAGACATACAACTGATACAACAGTTGGAACTGGTCTACCAAATCATTGTCTTCACCTAGCTTACTGGTTCTATTCCCTCAACTCGTTCATTTCCTCATAACTGTGTTGTGTGTTTCTTCATATCTGTGTTTGAAGTCTTTGACTGAAGACTTTCTCAATTTCCCCAGTTCAATTTCTTTAGTCTATTTGTCTTCATCCTGGGTTATCCTATGCTTACGCTTCCTGTACTCTCTGCCTGTCTTCATTTCATCATGATGACTATGCTTGTATTCTGTTATGTTTACTTTTGAGTACTTATTCCGCTGCTAGTAGTTCTTCGCTAAGGAATTTCCTCACCGGCAAATTCCTTAGTGAATAATTTCATAAAAATCGCCTATTCACCCCCCTCTAGTCGATATAACGCACTTTCAGGCACAACCCACCAGGGCGCGCCAGGGCCCCCTGGCGTGCCCAGGTAGGTTGTGCCCACCTCGGTGGCCTCTCGTAACCCTTCTTTGCACTATAAATTCCCAAATAGTCCGAAACCCCTTGGGGTTAACCTAGATCAGAAGTTCCGCCGCCACAGGGCTCTATAGCCACCAAAAACCAATCTAGACCCGTTCCGGCACCCTGTCGGAGGGGGGAATCATCTCGGGTGGCCATCTTCATCATCCCGGCGGCCACCACGATGAGGAGGCAGTAGTCCACCCTCGGGGCTAAGGGTTTGTACCAGTAGCTATGTGTTTTATCTCTCTCTCTCTCATCATCTATATCATGGGCTTTGTTAATATATTCGGATCATATGATGTTTCTCCCCTCTATACTCTTGCTTTGATGAATTTAATATTTACCCTTTGAAGTTTTGTCATGTCGGATTGAATGTTCAGATTTGAGATCACATGATGTATGTCTTGCGGCATGAATACTTGAGGTGACATTAGGGTATCTTATTGATTCACATGATATATGTAATGGCACTCAACTTGCGAATTCCCGCGGTGATATTGGGGTAATCTATGCATAGGGGTTGATGCACGTTTTTATTATCTTTTCTCTGATAGAAATTGTCAGTGTTCTGGGAACGGGGGTGCCCAAACTTGCCTGCCTGCGGCCCACGGCGTGGCTCTGCATGCGGGCCCATATGACCCATCTTCACCAACAAGCATTCAAGACCCTCGCGAGGGGCCAAGCCTCGTGAGGCAGATGACACAAGACCTCCTCAGGAGCGGCCTCACCAGGCTGGCTCACGAGGGGCGGAGAGATCAAGGCAAGGCAAACCTCGCGAGGTTCCTATGACGTGAGCCATGACGATCGAGACCAGGCGGGTGCCCGCGCGCACAGTGTCCTTGTTTCCTCTTCGGTGCTAAGGATGCAAGCGCAGACAAAGAGTACCGAGGCGTCAAGCAAAGGTTTCCATATCAGTGCAACAAGACCAAGACCAGCAAGACGGCAGGACGGAGGTCACCGTGGAGCCCAAGGCGGCGTCACCACCAGAGCCTTTGGCAGGAGAAGACTGCTTTTGTGAGGATAACTTGTACTAGCTGTCCCCTTTCAAATTGGCCGTTGTTGGCTCCCTTCCTGCTCAATATTTGGGGAGAGGACCAGGGCCTCTATAAATAGGACTAGCCACCACCATAGCTAGGGGATCGACCTCATCTTGGATCGGAGCCAATCCATCCTCACAACCACAAGTTCACCAAGCACAAGGACACCTCTCCTCAGGAGGCTGTTCTTCCCCTTGTACTGTTCATCATCATCCCAATAGGCAATCCACCACCACCACACTGGAGTAGGGTATTACACCACAACGGTGGCCCGAACCATTATAAATCTTGTGTCCCTCGTGTGTTGCTAGTTCGTGTACCTAGCCTAGAGATCGCGAAGTGTTTGAGGGCGTGAGTTGGTAGGGGGAGAACTTCGCGCACACCCTAGTGTTTGAACCTTAAGGGTTTTGCCGGAACCCGAAATCCGACATTTGGCGAACCAGGTAGGGGTGCGCCGAAGCTTTCCTTCCATCGCTCCGCGTTACACCGCTTCGTCGCAACCATGTCGGACGCTCGTCGCGCCCGAGCTGAGCGCTGGGCCGCCCTCGCCGCCCGGGTCGCCCAGACGGCTCCTGTTGGTGGGCCTCCCCGTCGTTCTCTGTCACCTGCCGCCACCGGCCCGGCGGGGAATGAGCAGCAAGCATCCTCGCTGCACCCCTCGGCGCGGCGGGACAGCCGCACCACCACTCCATCGCTGACCCCTGACGGTTCCTCGTCTCACGCTCGTCACGCTCCCACAGATGCGCGGGCCACGCTACGCATGGCGCGCGAGCTCCTACGTTACCGCCAGTCGACGACCTCTACGAGGACTGGCTGGACCTCATGGCCGAGCTCGTCGGCACCGCAGGGGGCTCCCCTGCACCGTCCCTCTCGCTGCCTCGTCCACCGCCAGCTACCGGCGACGTAGCTCACGCAGCACCTCCACCACCCCTGCACCAAGACGGCGCCCTGGCGCCAAGGCACGCGGCTCCGCGGCACGACCCGCCGCGCCAAGCGCCCGCGCATGAAGAACGAGGTTGTCAGGAAGTTCCTCGACCGTAAGAGAAGGCTCCACCGCTCCCCGCACCGCCGCGGCAGGGCCATGCGCTGCTTGCCCTGGTGGCGCGTGGGTGCCAAGAGTAGGCTCCACCTCCATGGCGGGCCCTGATGACTACGGCCGGCTGCCGTGCCTTCACCCCCGAGTTGCGTAGCGTCGCATGGCCAGGTAAGTTCAAGCCAGACCTGCCTCCGAGCTACGACGGCACCCCCGACCCCGCTAAGTTCCTGCAACTCTACGAGCTGAGCATTGAGGCGGCCAACGGCGACGAGAAGGTCACGGCGAACTGGTTCCCTATGGCTCTCAAGGATGGCGCACGCTCATGGCTCCTGAACCTGCCTCTAGGCTCCATCTCTTCCTGGAACAAAATCTGCAACCGCTTCATCGCCAACTTCCAGGACACTCGCGACCACCCCCCGGTCGTGGATGACCTGCATCGCGTCAAGCAACAACTGGGAGAGGCCCTCCAGAAGTACATCCAGCGCTTCAACAATGTTCGTCTCAAGATCCCCAAGGTGACGGACAAGGCCATCATCTCTGCGTTCTCCGATGGCATCTGGGAAGTCAAGATGAAGGAGGAGCTCGACATCCATGAGGAGCTGTGCACATCCCCGGTGTTGTTCAACCTGGCAACCAAGTACGCAAGGGCTGAGGAAGGGCGCCTTTCCCTCCTCAAGCTCCCAGTTGCCAACCCGGAGGAGAAGAAATCCAAGGCCAGCGACGTGAAGCGCAAGGGAGTCGCCGTGCTCGCGCGGAGCCGAACACGAAGCGCGGCAAGGACCAGCCTGAGTCATCCAAGGGCAGCCGACTATTCTGCGCCTTCCACAACGTGTGCAGCCACAACACCAAAGATTGTCAAGAGCTCAGGGCCATTCACGACGGACGGTTCGCTCGACGCCCCGAGCGCAACAACCGAGGCTACGACCAAGGAGGAGGACGTGGCGGAAGACGTTGGGATGACCATGGCCCATGCTAGGAGTGGCGCGACCGACCTCGTGAGGACCGCTGGTAAGATCAGCCTCGCGATGGCGCCTGGAGGGATCAGCCTCGCGAGGACCATCCTTAGGGCAATGCTGGGCTTTCTCCACTGCCACCACTAAGAAGGAACGACGACCACCATCAAGACGAGGGGGGTGGGGGCTTCCAGGAGCCGCCCGAGAGCCCCACCAACCACGCCGTCGACAATGGCTATAGGGTACCACTAATCTCCCAGGGGTAGGCTTACGCTAACCATGAATCGCAAGTGAACCAGGTCACAACGCCAGGCGACGGTTCCGGCGCGGCGGTATCCGTCTCACCAGGAGAGGCTCACTGGGGGCTGCATGCGAGGGGCCAGGAGCAAGGCCCCTCCCTGCGTCACACGGAGCAAGGCATCACCCGGAGGTAGGCCCTCTTCCGGGGAGGCACCGGCAAGCCTTCCCCCGGCAGAGGACTCGTGGTCGCCGAGGGCGCCGCTGGCGTCCCCTCTGCCCTCGTTGGTGCTGTCCTGGTCTCCGGTCATCCCAACGGTGGTAGAGGGTGTTGCAAGGCGGGGCCCTCGTCTAGCGATATGAAGTAAGTCGCACGCCTGTGAAGGTCTCCGCTTGTGACACTCTCACGTAATAATGAGTGGGACTGTACACGCCTCGGAGTCTCAGGAGTGCTGCCCTCGGGCCTCGGGGGCTCCCTCCCACGTCCTAGTGGCAGCACTTAGCTCCGCTCTGGTGAGAAGACAAGAAGACTAGACTAGGCGCCAAACGCGGCCATTTGCTTTGGATCTCTTTTCTGTAACCCTGCCTTCTAGATTTGGATTTAAGTTGAAGTTGAATTTTCATTGATGCGCGCGGGGGGTGCTTTTTCTCGTTCAAGCGATTTCTTGCTATCTGGTTCTTGCCTTATTTCGGAGTTTGCGCCTATTGCTTCCCCCTCGCGGGCCCCTCGCGAGCGAGGCTGGGCATGGCACACATGCACCACGCGTATGTCGCGCCACGGCTAGCGCTTGCTTGTCACGCGACCCCCTTGGGCATGTCGACGAGTTCCTCAGGAGCTTTCCAGAAACTCGCAACCTCACGAGCCGGTTTGGGGCTCATCCAAGCTAAGGTAAACCGCAACAGCAACTTTGCCCCAAGATATGTGAATCCATGAAGACACATATTCAACTCGACCTAACAAGATAGAGGCAGTAGTATATTTAAATGAGGGGCTTCCCCTCCAAAAATGCTCTTACAACCTCAAGGGCTGCACCCGAGCTTCTGTGTGCAGGACAAACAGCTGGGAAACACGGGATCAGTCAGACATGTCGCTCGCCGTGTCCCTCGGATCACCCTCAGACGCGTCGCTGGCATCGCTGCCACCATTGCTGGCATCACCATCACCTCCACCAGCACTGCCATCACTGACGTCGACCACGTCGCCCGCATCCGCTGCAACCACCACCCCATCATCATCGGAAGTGAAGGCCTTGACCAGTGCGTCCACATTGTCTTCCACCCATCGCGACAGGTCACCCCGGATGGCCTCGGGTACAGGAGCGATGGCGGCGTCAAAATCGAAGTTGGGGTCGGTGTTTTGGAGATGGCTGAAGACGCGGAGAACGCACGCCCAAGCAGGCCGCGGCTCCTCTCTTCAACAAGTTGGTGAGCTCTATCAGAACGACTCTTCAGTCGCGTCACCACGTCGGTGAAGAAGCGGTGGTGGCTGGCGTAGTCGTTCGCGTGGGGATGAGGAGCATTCTCATCGCAGATATGGCCCAAGGCGATATTGGCCATGTTCCTGAGGTCCTAGAGCATGGGGTTGTGCACGCGCTCCAACGTCCGCCGCTGAAGCACTTCCTTCCTGTTCTGCCACGTGACGGACTCGGCGTCAGCGACCCGCTGCTGAAGAGGGGAGCAGCTCGGCGTGGGCGGAGGTCAGTTCGGCCTGCGCCGAGACCTGGGCGACTGCGGCGGCCTCCTCATGTTGCTCCACCTTGGTCAACCTGGACTTGAGGACAGCAGTCCTACCAACGACCACAGCACGAGCTTCAGCTTCAGGGCGTAACTGCCCTCGAGATCCGTGCGAGCCTCGGCCACCCGGGGATCGACCTCCTCCTAGGCCCTGGCCTCGCGCGCACCAACGGCATCCTTCGCTTGGGCGACTAGACGCTCCCTCGTCTCTAGTCGCTCAAACTCAAGGCTGCGCTCCATGGCTTCTAGCGCCAACGCTTCCTCGCACTTACGGATCTCTTCCTCTTCGATGGGCGTCCCCCTCATAGACGCCAGGGCGGCTCTGCGCCTCCACTTGCTGCTCCAAGGAGGCGCTCCAGGCTTGGAGCTCCCGCGTGCATTTCTCTGTGATCTCGCGGCGGCGGTCAGCTTCCCTAGCATCTTCCAAGGCTCGAGAGCAGGCCTCACGCGAGGTCACGAGGGATGCCTCGGCCTTCGCGTTATCAAGCTCGCATTGGTGGCATCCGAGGTTGATGGCCACCTTCAATTTGTGCCGCTCTTCCACCAGCCGAAGACCCTCGGCTACTAGACGCGCGTCCACATCCACGAGCTCTTCACCAAGCCGGTTCATCGCGCCCATCGCCTCCTGAAAGAGCTCGTGACGGACGACGCTCCTTTCTTACGCCGACTCGAGCATGATCCTGACTCCGTCCTCCGCCCCAGGGACCGCTGATGGGTCCGAAGTGGCTCACCCCCTTTCAATAGGGGGCTGGGGGCTGGCACCCACCCAGTTGCAGGCTAGGCCTCATGAGGAGCCCGAACGAGTCGAGGCCCGCTACTTGAAGAGGAGACCAAGACCGAAGCCATCTAGCCGCCGTCCATGACCAGGGGAGGAACCCTTGGCATGCTTGGTGTATTCCAAGAAAGGCCACGAAGGAGAGACGGCGAAGGCGCGAGCTCAAGACGCCTTGTCGACGGGCTAGCTTCCTCGGTTGACTCCATGCCGTGAGCAACGCACGGGCTCAAGGCGCTCGAGTCTAGCGGGAGAAGCGAGGCGAGAGGAGATTGCTTCTTAGGAGATTCCACGGCCTTGGCGGAGGGATCCTGAAGAAACATCGTCAGGAAGGGAAGCAACACGTGGAGAATCACCAAGATGAGCTGCTTACTCATCAACGGCGATGTACTTTCTCCGTTTTAGCGGCCCAAAGGTGCCGCTGCCGTGGCTTGGGGACCCCTTCCTCTTGCGGAGCTCTTTGAAGTCCGCGCAATGCCGGCCGAAGCGCTGGACATGGCGGCCAACACGAGGCACAACTGGAGAAGCGCTCGAAGGGGCAGCCTCAGGAGCGCCAAGCTGAGGGGAGCTATCGGGCTCTGCCTCACAGCGACCTGCCGAGGCCTCAGGAGCCCCGACCTCAGGAGACGCTGGTTGCATCGCCCCCTCAACCGCCGCCCCAAGGCAAGAATCACGGGTTCCCGAGGACGACGCCTCAGGAGCCCTGGGCAGCATCAGCGCCTCGGCACCTGCGCCATCGGCCCCCAGCGCCGCTCGCCCCCCTTGTTGGTGTCAAAACTGGCGGATCTCGGGTAGGGGGTCCCGAACTGTGCGTCTAGGATCGATGGTAACAGGAGACAAGGGACACAATGTTTACCCAGGTTCGCGCCCTCTCTATGGAGGTAACACCCTACGCCCTGCTTGATTGATATTAATGAATATGGGTGTTACAAGAGTTGATCTAGCACGAGATCGTAATGGCTAAAACCCTAGAAGCCTAGCCTATGAATATGGTAATGAGTATATGTGTTGTCCTTTCCGGACTATCCCCTTCGGTTTATATAGACACCGAGGGGATCTAGAGTTTACATGGAATCGGATACATAAGAAGGAATCTTCGGTCGCCAAGCTTGCCTTCCACGCCAAGTAGAGTCCAATCCGGACACGGTGCATTCTTCGATTTTCATGTCTTCACAGCCCGACCCATGGATAACAAGCCGAACGCCCGAGGACCCCTTAGTCCAGGACTCCATCAGTAGCCCCTGAACCTTGTTTTCAATGACGAGGAGTCCGGCGTGCAGATTTGTTTCCGGCATTGCAAGGCGGGTTCCCTCCTTCCGAACGTCCAGAATAGTCTTCGGACGAAGTAAGTATATCTGGACCTGTGTATATAACGGCAGAGGACATAATACCCCACGAGCCCAACTTGTTGATAACTGTTCATGACACCATACCATGCCTGCCCCGTCGCTATTTCCAACCGTCGGCTAGCGAGCCGCCCCACGTCTTGGGGTGCGGTTTTACTGGCGCCTCCTCAAGGCAGAGATCATGTCCCTTTATTTACGGGATTTTTATTAATGCATGCGTGGGTAACCCAAACGTCCCCTCGGTACAACTCCTTGATAATAGGTAAGTTTTGAGACCCCGGGGAAGACGCCCAATATTCAGGGCCTTTATATAGAGACCCAGTCTCGTTTTCTTCCTTTGCGCTTGCTTTTCCCTCAACCCCAGCCACCCCAAGTTCCAACCCTCGGGTTCCAATCGCCACCAGCCCTAGTCATGTGCGGAACCAACCATCAGGGCCGGTGGGTGGCTTCTTCTGTCACAAAGGATATTGCGAAGCTCCACGCTGCGAGGTATCTGACCTCGGAAATCTTTCATCGGCTTCTGGCACAAGGGCAAGTCATACCGTCCCCCATATCTGGCGAGAGGGTAGTATTTGTATCCCACTTTCTTCATGGGCTAGGGTTCGCGCTTAACCCCTTCATCTGGGGCTTGTGTTCTACTATGGACTAGATTTTCATGATCTGGCCTCGGACTCTATTCTCCTCCTCTCGACATTTATCGTCATGTGTGAGGCCTTACTCCGGACTCCCTCGCACTTCGGTTTGTGGCTCAAGACCTTTAATGTGAGGCTGCAGGTGGCAAAGGAGGAGCAAGCAGAGTGCGGCAGCGTCATAATAGGCAAGCTGGTCGGCGCGGTTTGGCCCGAAGGATCTTTCGCCAAATCTTCCGACCTATGGCAGCAGGGATGGTTTTATATCAACGAGCCGCAGGGCTCCAAGTGGGCGGCTACACCTGCATTCCGACCAGGTCCTCCAACTCAGCTCGCTTCGTGGGTCCATAAGGCATTGGACTGGGATCCGTCAATGAAGTGCAGACCTTGCAAAGCCGCATCCGATGCTTTACCGAGAAGGGCATCGATCTTGTGAGCGTCATTCAAATAATGCTAGCCCGCCGGATCCTGCCATGTCAGCGGCGGCCTCTTCGTATGTGGGAGTTTAACCCAGAAGGGCGGCGGACTTTACAGCACTTCTTCGGCACTACGCACGAAGGAATGTGGAAATTATACTTCGGGGAACGAGAGCAATGGCCAGACACCACCGAAGACGTTGGCCTTGCAATCATCCGGACACTTCGGTAAGTACTCGATATCCGAGCACCTTCCCTTCAGGCATCTCTTAACAATATACTGAACAATCCATCCCTGTACAGGACTGGATAAAGAAAGCAGTGTTAATCTGGTGTCCGGCGCCTCTTACCGAACGCCCTGCAACCGACTTGCTGACGAGAATGCTGATTCCAACACCGTACCAGGTGGCTGCGTCCGGGGAAACCTAAATCCTTTTGCCCAAGGGCAAGAGTGCAGAGGGAGCCTTCTAGGGCAAGAAGAGGGTCACCTCCGAAGATCAGGAGGGGAAGCCTTCCAAGAGAGGAAAAATGCCATCATCGAGCGGCTTGGGCCGGGCGAGCGAGGCTGCCGTAGAGTTTGATGACAAGGACGAACCTCGAGGCAGACCGTAAGCGAGGCTGGGGTACTTTAAACGCGCCTCATTCCCTTTTTTTAGTGAAGTAATCATCCGATATATGTTCATCCATGCAGTTTATCGCTTGGTGCTTCTCAATCGTCCTCCTCCTCGGGAGATCTTCTTCTAGAGATGATGGAGAATGACACGCCTCCTCCGGCCCCGTCGCCCCACAGAGGAGATGATACCGAGGTATCGTCCTGAAGGGCACCCGAAGGCAGTTCCTCCATCACCCGAGGTTCCGGGATTGAGACCGGCGTCCCCGAAACGTCCAGTTTACAGCCGGAGACGGTTCTGGAGGCAAGCAAGAGGATTTCTTCACTGGAATGCCATACTCCGGCGGTGGTTTCCAAAGACCCAGGAGCGCCGGAAATGCTGACGGGCATGCTACGACGAGCGTCCATTTCAGAAGAGCACCGTTCCTTGATGGTTACGGTGGTCGAAAGGGTTCTATCCGCGAAGAGTGGACTAAACGAGGCCTTCATGAGCCTTCTAAGAGGTTTTGAGGTTTGTGATGTAGCTTTGTCAATTGAATTTCATTGACAGAATGCACCTGTTGTATATGCAGTAGCCCCTGAGACTCGGATTTTCTTCTGAAGGGGGTGATCGGAGGATCAAAGAGATATGCTCAGGTATTAACCTTGGTTTAATTTGAAATACAGGCTGCTTCCCCTCCTGCGGCTGCCCGAAATACGAAAGTGGCCGAACTGCAGCGAAAGCTGGATATTGCGGAGGTTGACGTTGCGTTGATCAACAAGCGTTTTGACGACTCACAAGGTATGTAATTCGAGCATTCTTTACACCAGTGTGCTTGACGCGGGAAATATCTTTATATGAGATGTGCATGGAATGCATATGGTGCTGCCGTCGTGGAGGCTCTTCGAGCGGAGCTAGTCCGGGCCAAGGAGCGGGCCCAGTTTAGTGATGCTGCTGCTGAAGGAGCATCAGTTTAACTGAAGGCCGAACAAGTTGCGTGACGCCAGGGCGAGGAGAAGATATCCACAATGACACTCGCTTTGGAGGATGCTACTGGCCGCTGCGAACTTCTTGAGAAGGAGAATAAAGCCTTAATGGCTGAACTGGACAAGGCCCGACAGGAGGCAAGAGAAGCGCGATCAGAATCCCGAGCACTCCGTGAGGAGGTTCGGCAGGCGAAAGAGATATTGGCTGGAAAGCCTTTTCTGCTGCAGGCTAAGTTCGGTGACCCGGACTATGCTCAGCTGAACCAAGTGTGGAGTTCTCCGGACGAGTATTTGGACTTGCCGAAGAGTTCTTCCGATGCAGCGCAGTATTACCAAGCGCGAGCTTGATATGCAATGGAGAAGCTTTTTTGGTCACAGTTTGGTGTGTCAAAGCGCCCGCTGCTGCTTAATGAACAGATGTCCCAATGGGCCAAACTTCATAGGGTATCTGGCGCTGCCATGAAGGATGTCATAGTCCGGCTATGGCCGACCGAGCCTGCGCCGAATAGCTATTTCGGTTTGGTGCAGAAGCTTGTCGATGCAGTGCCGTGAATCGATGGTGTGAAGCGATCGGCGTGCATTCAAGGTGCACGGATGGCCCTTGCCTGAGTCAAGACATTCTGGGGGAAGATGAAGGACATCGATATCGCGCGAGGGGTCCGCCCAAAGGCGAGGACCGTCCGGAACCAGAGGATTATTTTGAAGACGTCCTGGAGGCCGCCCGCTTGATTGAGGGTCAATGTTCGAAGAACATAATGTTTGAGTGAGGTGTACGATGATTGTAAAAGACAACTTTATAGTTAATCTATTTATGTTTTGCTCGAAAAGCTTGAATTCCTCCTATGTGGTCGTTTTAATATAATCTGAAAGTTTTCCAGTCGTCGGCTGCAGCCCCCTCGTAGGAAGTACGGGGGTGTTCGGAAAAGCATTTAATCACTCTTTATCCAACGTCTCAGTCCATGAAGGAGGTGATAATGCGGCGAACCAGGCAATCGGACTATAAGGCGTTAACACTTTCACTTAACCATAGGAGTTTTATGGTGGGGCTACGACATAGCCCCTGGTGTGTATGCGGCGTGTGGTGCTTACATATCTGATCTGAAAAAGATCCCTCGTATTACACGAAGAATCGCTAAAGATTCCAATAAGTCATCAAGTGGTTGACCAGCTCTCGCCGCATCATGACAGTCAGCTTTCGGCTTTCTCTATTGAGGTGCTCATCCGGTCTAGGCCAGGGCACAATCGCAGTAGTTCTCCCTTTACTACCCTAGCCGATAGAGCAGAACGTAGGGTAGCAAACACAGGAGCCGGGCAACCCAACTATTGACCCAAGACAATGATTCGGAGCTGATGCATATAAGGCCAAACTTGCGACGCCGAAGTACGCTATAGAGCTATTTAGACTTTTACTGGCAACACATTCGTTCCCACGCCGAGCCCCTGGCAGGGTGTACCGAGGTGCATCTCCAAAGCAGTCGTTAAGGCCGTACTTTATTGTTGAAAGGATATGAGAGATCGGTTCGGGTGAGGCTTACTGAGAACGGAGCGATGTGCCAATGATAAATTTATGTATATGTATATATAAAAAGAGAAACCACAGACCTGGCTATCTGACATGCTCGTGGTCGGGATGAGAGGAAAAGGGGCATAGTACAGGCTCGGAATAAAGAGTGCGGTCTACAAAAAGTAATTTTGGACCTCCTGTCGCATGTCTACGTAGCCCATCCTCGGGGAGGGGATCCTTAACGGATGTAACCCCTTAGGTGAGTGTATGGATCCGAACTCTGATAGAGTCCGGTGTAGATGTTGTCCAGTTGGTCACCTGTTCTTTACAGATGATACAGAAAAAATGAGAAAAACATATAAAAAACGTTACGGGGATGCTTGTAGGGTTGTCCGAATTGTGCTTCCGCCGATGCCCGTGGTATCTTGAGTGCGTAGTGATGTGCGCGTGGTGCAAATTTCGCCAGTACAGTAGGTGGGTGGCGGAAACCAAACTGCTATTTGCGCTCCGGGAGTGGGCGAGCGTCGGAGGGGAACTTTTTCTGGCCCCTGGTGTTCTGCTGGTAAGCTGATCCGTCGTCTTTGTCACCCGGTGGCCTCCTCCCCTTGTGATCAGTGTTAAGCTTGCTTGCCTGCTTGAAGACCCAACAGTTATGGTTGGTATGATTAGCTGGCCTATCAGGGAGACCGTGAATCTGACAAGGTCGGTCCAATATCCTGTCAAGGGTGGATGGTACATCCTGGTTTTCCTTTAGTGGCTTTGTCCATTGACCGGTCTTCGGATTGTGAAATCTGGCATTCACCGATGTGTCGCATATGTTGTTATGTTCGGTTCATCGTGGCTTGCCGCTGCCATCTCGGATTTCAGAAGTGCCCGGGCCGTTGGCGTCGTTGCTTTTACGAGCAAGCCAGTTGTCTTCTCCCGTGCAGAAGCGGTTCATTAGAGTGGTGAGGGCTGTCATGGATTTGGGTCCTTCCTGGCCGAGGTGAGGCGCGAGCCATTCATCCCGGACGCTGTGTTTGAAGGCCGCGAGGGCTTGTGCGTCCGGACAGTCGACAATTTGGTTCTTTTTGACTAGGAACCTTGTCCAGAGCTCCCTAGCTGACTCGCCGGGCTCCTGGACAATGTGACTTAAGTCATCGGTGCATAATGGCCGGACATATGTTCCTTGGAAGTTGTCCCGAAAGGCGTCTTCTAAATCTTCCCAGTTGCCAATAGAATTTTCTTGCAAACTGTTTAGCCAGTACCGAGCTGGCCCCTTAAGCTTGAGAGGCAGGTATTTAATGGCGTGGAGGTCGTCTCCGCGGGCCATGTGAATATGGAGGAGGTAATCCTCGATCCATACCATGGGGTCTGTTGTCCCATCATATGATTCTATGTTAATGGGTTTAAACCCGTCTGGAAATTTGTGTTCCATTACTTCGTCCGTGAAGCAGAGGGGGTGTGCGGCTCCTCTATGTTGGGCATGAAGTACCTATGGCATGCTCCGTTTACGGTGCTCGGACCGGGCGTGGTCAGCTCTGTAGTGTAGGCGACCATCGTCGTCGGTCGAGGGTATATCTTCGTGATCTGTACATCGATCTTGTGCGTCTTGCTCTACCCTCTGTGCCGGATGGGTTGGTATGGTGCTCTGCTTGGGCTGTTGCTTTGTCTGGACCGAACTGTGATCGGCCCGCCGCATTATTCGATGGTGGTATGGGCTCCATCGCCCTGCCATAGTCTTGAGGGAGCCACCTACTCTTGGGGTGGCTTTTGTCTGGGCTGCTAAGGTCGTATTCTTCGGCGGCCAAGACCTCGGTCCATCTATCTTTGAGCAAGTCTTGGCTTGCTTGAAGCTGCAGCTACTTCTTTCTTAAGCTCCTTGCAGTGGCTATAAGCCGGCGTTTAAAGTGCTCCTGCTCGAGAGGTTCCTTTGGCATGGTAAAATCCTCATTGCCGAGGATCTCCACCTCCTCGGAGAGGGGGAGATAGTTGCTGTCCTCCGAGTCCCCACATGTAGCCTATTTGTCAGGGCTGTCTTGCCCGTCTTCCTGTTCCTCCTGCTCGGATTCTACCTCAACAGGGTCTTCGTTGTCTGGAGTATCATCTTCTCTGGTGCTGGCAGTGTCTTCTCTTGGGCGATGAGGCCCAGAGCGCCGGTGTCCGGGATGTGTACCAGGCAGTTTATCCTCGACCGGATTCTCCTTCTCATCGCCGTAAGGTGTGTCTATCATACACACATCATACCAGGAAGTGCCTGTCCCGTGTCTAGCGGGTAGTACGCTCTGGCCTTGCCCCTCATCGTCGTCCATACCATTGATGTCTTCAGCGCGGGGATCAGGTGTGTTGGTTACATCTTTAATAGTGGTTATGAAGTGGGTGGCGGGTGGGAAGCAAAATTCTCCATTGTCCGCCGTAAGTTCGAACTGAACATAGTTCGAAGACGGGTCGCCCGCCAGGGATAGGTTTTTTTAGCGAATTTAGTATGTCGCCCATGGGCGAGTGTTGGAAGACATATGCGATGCTGAACTTGAAGATTGATAACCGATCAAGTTTAGCGTACGCAGGCTTGCAGGGTTCGGAGCTCGACATCAGAGGTGAGTCCGGGGTTCCGTTGATGCAGATACCGTACGAAGTGGAATCCGCGTGTGGCTCCAGCGCCGCGGAATCGGTGGTCCCCGTGATGGGGTTGAGCTTCCCATCTTTGGACGACCTGAACTGCTCCGGATTTGAGGCCAGAGCTGCTACGGGAGCTATCTCCTGGATACGGCCTGATGACAGGTTTAAGCCATGTTCATCGGGGTGATGGGGAGCGGTTGTCGCGGTCTCGAATCCGTCGAAGATCAAGTCTCCACAGATGTCCGCAACACAAGCTCCCAAATCTGACCTGATGGCCAGGGGCGTAGCTATCGATCTGCTCCAGATGGCCAAGCGACTTGGCCCGCGGTACGAAGCCGCCGAATACGAAGATCTGTCCGAGGAGGAAGGTTTCTCCATGGACAACATCATTACTGACGATCGAAGGGGCCATCGAGCCCTTTGCTGATGGCACAGTGGAACTCCCAATGAAAGCACAGGGGGTCCCGAACTATGCGTCTAGGATCGATGGTAATAGGAGACAAGGGACACAATGTTTACCCAGGTTCGGGCCCTCTCCATGGAGGTAAAACCCTACGTCCTTCTTGATTGACATTGATGAATCTGGATGTTACAAGAGTTGATCTACCACGAGATTGTAAGGGCTAAAACCCTAGAAGCCTAGCCTATGAATATGGTAATGAGTATATGTGTTGTCCTTTCTGGACTATCCCCTTCGGTTTATATAGACACCGAGGGGATATAGGGTTTACATGGAGTCGGTTACATAAGAAGGAAACTTCGGTCGCCAAGCTTACCTTCCATGCCAAGTAGAGTCCAATCCGGACACGGTGCATTCTTCGATCTTCATGTCTTCACAGCCCATCAGCCCGGCCAATGGATAACAGGTCGGACGCCCGAGGACCCCTTAGTCCAGGACTCCCTCACCCCCGAATCCACACTTGGGGCGAGCTCGACGCCAGCGGCCGGGAGAGGGACCACGATGATGGGGTTCTCACGGGGCCCCACGAGGCCGATTGGACGCAGCCCCCACTCATCGAAGGAGAGCATCTGCTCCACGAATGTCGCCTTGTTCAAGCAACGGTGTAGAAGGCAACTCTTCCTTGGCATGTCGTCTGGCAAAGGGACACCCGTCAGGACCTCGAGCACTGTTCGCCGCGCCTCAATGGGGAGCCCGGACTCCTGAAGTCTCATGTGGTCCTGGCTGTTGAGCAAGGCCCACATTGGTCGAGAGTGGTGCTGAAGCGGAGCGATTCAGCGCCGGACGAACTCCTTCACCACCATAGGCACAGTCACGTCAAGGTCCTTGAGCCTGTTCAGCATGAGCCAGACGGGGGCAAGGAGAGAATCGGCAAGTCTTTGGTGGCACCAACCGGAGTTAGGAATGGCGGGCGCTGACGGAGAAGAGAGCAGGGGGCTGAGCACTCCGACATCAACAAATACCCACCGTGTTCGAAACTCGCTCATGGATGGTGGGAGCTCGAAGTCAATCCCCGCGCCGGCCGTCGCCGCCACGGCTTGGAAGCTCATGCTGTTGGAGAACGTAGTAATTTCAAAAAAATTCCTACGCACACGAAAGATCATGGTGATGCATAGCAACGAGAGGGGAGAGTGTTGTCCACGTACCCTCGTAGACCGAAAGCGGAAGCGTTAGCATAACGCGGTTGATTTAGTCATACTTCTTCACGATCCGACCGATCAAGTACCGAACGTACGGCACCTCCGAGTTTAGTACACGTTCAGCCCGATGACGTCCCTCGAACTCCGATCCAGCCGAGTGTTGAGGGAGAGTTTCGTCAGCACGACGGCGTGGTGACGATGTTGATGTTCTACCGACGCAGGGCTTCGCCTAAGCACCGCTACAGTATTATCGAGGTGGACTATAGTGGAGGGGGGCACCGCACACGGCTAAGAGATCAATGATCAATTGTTGTGTCTCTAGGGTGCCCCCTGCCCTCGTATATAAAGGAGCAAGGGGGGGTGTGGCCGGCCAAGGGAGAGGGCGCGCAAAGAGGAGTCCTACTCCCATTGGGAGTAGGACTCCCCCCCTTTCCTAGTTGGATTAGGACTTGAGGAGGAAGGAGTGGAGGAGAAGGAAGGAAGGAGGGGCGCTGCCCCCTTCTCCTTGTGCTATTTGGACTAGGGGAGAGGGGCGCGCGGCCAGCCCTTGCCTCCTCTCCTCTCTTCCACCTAGGCCCACTAAGGCTCATTTGATTCCCGGTGGGTTCCGGTAACCTCCCGGTACTCCGGTAAAATCCCGATTTTACCCGGAACACTTCCGATATCCAAACATAGGCTTCCAATATATCAATCTTCATGTCTCGACCATTTCGAGACTCCTCGTCATGTCCGTGATCACATCCGGGACTCCGAACAACCTTCGGTACATCAAAACATATAAACACATAATATAACTATCATCGTAATGTTAAGCATGCGGACCCTTCGGGTTCAAGAACTATGTAGACATGACCGAGACAAGTCTCTAGTCAATAACCAATTGCAGAACCTGGATGCTCATATTGGCTCCTACATATTCTACGAAGATCTTTATCGGTCAGACCACATAACAACATATGTTGTTCCCTTTATCATCGGTATGTTACTTGCCTGAGATTCGATCGTCGGTATCTCAATACCTAGTTCAATCTCGTTACCAGCAAGTCTCTTTACTCGTTCCGTAATACATCATCTCGCAACTAACTCTTTAGCTGAAATGCTTGCAAGGCTTAAGTGATGTGCATTACCGAGAGGGCCCAGAGATACCTCTCCGACAATCAGAGTGACAAATCCTAATCTCGAAATACGCCAACCCAACAAGTACCTTCGGAGACACCTGTAGAGCACCTTTATAATCACGCAGTTACGTTGTGACGTTTGGTAGCACACAAAGTGTTCCTCCGGCAAACGGGAGTTGCATAATCTCATAGTCATAGGAACATGTATAAGTCATGAAGAAAGGAATAGCAACATACTAAACGATCGTGTGCTAAGCTAACGAATGGGTCATGTCAATCACATCATTCTCCTAATGATGTGATCTCGTTAATCAAATGACAACCCATGTCAATGGCTAGGAAACTTAACCATCTTTGATCAACGAGCTAGTCAATTAGAGGCATACTAGTGACACTCTATTTGTCTATGTATTCACACATGTATTATGTTTCCGGTTAATACAATTCTAGCATGAATAATAAACATTTATCATGATATAAGGAAATAAATAATAACTTCATTATTGCCTCTAGGGCATATTTCCTTCAGTCTCCCACTTGCACTAGAGTCAGTAATCTAGATTACACGGTAATGATTCTAACACCCATGGAGCCTTGGTGCTGATTATGTTTTGCTCGTGGAAGAGGCTTAGTCAGCGGGTCTGCAACATTTAGATCCGTATGTATCTTGCAAATTTCTATGTCTCCCACCTGGACTAGATCCCGTATGGAATTGAAGCGTCTCTTGATGTGCTTGGTTCTATTGTGAAATCTGGATTCCTTCACCAAGGCAATTGCACCAGTATTGTCACAAAAGATTTTCATTGGACCCGATGCACTAGGTATGACACCTAGATCGGATATGAACTCCTTCATCCAGACTCCTTCATTTGCTGCTTCCGAAGCAGCTATGTACTCCGCTTCACATGTAGATCCCGCCACGACGCTTTGTTTAGAACTGCACCAACTGACAGCTCCTCCGTTCAACGTAAACACGTATCCGGTTTGCGATTTAGAATCGTCCGGATCAGTGTCAAAGCTTGCATCAAAGTAACCATTTACGATGAGCTCTTTGTCACCTCCATAAATGAGAAACATATCCTTATTCCTTTTCAGGTACTTCAGGATGTTCTTGACCGCTGTCTAGTGATCCACTCCTGGATTACTTTGGTACCTCCCTGCTAGACTTATAGCAAGGCAGACATCAGGTCTGGTACACAGCATTGCATACATGATAGAGCCTATGGCTGAAGCATAGGGAACATCTTTCATTTTCTCTCTATCTTCTGCAGTGGTCGGGCATTGAGTCTTACTCAACTTCACACCTTGTAACACAGGCAAGAACCCTTTCTTTGCTTGATCCATTTTAAACTTCTTCAAAACTTTGTCAAGGTATGTGCTTTGTGAAAGTCCAATTAAGCGTCTTAGTCTATCTCTATAGATCTTAATGCCCAATATGTAAGCAGCTTCACCGAGGTCTTTCATTGAAGAACTCTTATTCAAGTATCCCTTTATGCTATCCAGAAATTCTATATCATTTCCAATCAGCAATATGTCATCCACATATAATATCAGAAATGCTACAGAGCTTCACTTTCTTGTAAATACAGGCTTCTCCAAAAGTCTGTATAAAACCAAATGCTTGGATCACACTATCAAAGCGTTTATTCCAACTCTGAGAGGCTTGCACCAGTCCATAAATGGATCGCTGGAGCTTGCACACTTTGTTATCTTCCTTTGGATCGACAAAACCTTTCGGTTGCATGATATACAACTCTTCTTCCAGAAATCCATTCAAGAATGCAGTTTTGACATCCATCTGCCATATTTCGTACTCCTAAAATGCGGCAATTGCTAACATGATTCGGACAGACTTAAGCATCGCTACGGGTGAGAAGGTCTCATCGTAGTTAATCCATTGAAATTGTCGAAAACCTTTCGCAAAAAGTTGAGCTTTGTAGACATTAATATTACCGTCAGCGTCAGTCTTCTTCTTGAAGATCCATTTATTCTCAATTTCTTGCCGATCAACGGGCAAGTCAACCAAAGTCCACACTTTGTTCTCATACATGGATCCCATCTCAGATTTCAGGGCTTCAAGCCATTTTCGGAATCTGGGCTCACCATTGCTTCTTCATAGTTCGTAGGTTCATCATGATCTAGTAGCATGACTTCCAGAACAGGATTACCGTACCACTCTGGTGCGGATCTTACTCTGGTTGATCTACGAAGATCAGTAGCAACTTGATCTGACGTTTCATGATCATCATCATTAACTTCCTCACTAGTTGGTGTAGGTGTCACAGAAACCGATTGTTGTGATGTACTACTTTCCAATAAGGGAGTAGGTACAGTTACCTCATCAAGTTCTACTTTCCTCCCACTCACTTCTTTCGAGAGAAACTCCTTCTCTAGAAAGGATCCATTCTTGGCAACGAATGTCTTGCCTTCGGATCTGTGATAGAAGGTGTACCCAACAGTCTCCTTTGGGTATCCGATGAAGACACATTTCTCTGATTTGGGTTCGAGCTTATCAGGTTGAAGTTTTTCACATAAGCATCGCAGCCCCAAACTTTAAGAAATGACAACTTTGGTTTCTTGCCAAACCATAGTTCATAAGGCGTCGTCTCAATGAATTTTCATGGTGCCCTAGTTAACGTGAATGCGGCCGTCTCTAAAGCATAACCCCAAAACGATAGCGGTAAATCTGTAAGAGACATCATAGATCGCACCATATCAAGTAAAGTGCGATTACGACGTTCGGACACACCATTACGTTGTGGTGTTCCGGGTGGCGTGAGTTGCAAAACTATTCCGCATTATTTCAAATGTAGACCAAACTCATAACTCAAATATTCTCCTCCACGATCAGATCGTAGAAACTTTATTTTCTTGTTATGATGATTTTCAACTTCACTCTGACATTCTTTGAACTTTTCAAATGTTTTAGACTTATGCTTCATTAAGTAGGTATACCCATATCTGCTTAAATCATCTGTGAAGGTGAGAAAATAATGATATCCGCCACGAGCCTCAACATTCATCGGACCACATACATCTGTATGTATGAGTTCCAACAAATCTGTTGCTCTCTCCATAGTACCGGAGAACGGCGTTTTAGTCATCTTGCCCATGAGGCACGGTTCGCAAGTACCAAGTGATTCATAATCAAGTGGTTCCAAAAGTCCATCAGTATGGAGTTTCTTCATGCGCTTTATACCGATATGACCTAAACGGCAATGCCACAAATAAGTTGCACTATCATTATCAACTCTGCATCTTTTGGCTTCAACATTATGAAATATGTGTATCACTACTATCGAGATTCATCAAAAACAAACCACTCTTCAAGGGTGCATGACCATAAAAGATATTACTCATATAAATAGAGCAACCATTATTCTATGATTTAAATGAATAACCGTCTCGCATCAAACAAGATCCAGATATAATGTTCATGCTCAACGCTGGCACCAAATAACAATTATTTAGGTCTAATACTAATCCCGAAGGTAGATGTAGAGGTAGCGTGCCGACCGCGATCACATCGACTTTGGAACCGTTTCCCACGCGCATCATCACCTCGTCCTTTGCCAGTGGTCGCTTAATTCGTAGTCCCTGTTTCGAGTTGCAAATATTAGCAACAGAACCAGTATCAAATACCCAGCTGCTACTGCGAGCTCTAGTAAGGTACACATCAATAACATGTATATCACATATACCTTTGTTCACCTTGCCATCCTTCTTATCCGCCAAATACTTGCGGCAGTTCCGCTTCCAGTGACCAGTCTGCTTGCAGTAGAAGCACTCAGTTTCAGGCTTAGGTCCAGACTTGGGTTTCTTCTCCTGATTAGCAACTTGCTTGCTGTTCTTCTTGAAGTTCCCCTTCTTCTTCCCTTTGCCCTTTTTCTTGAAACTAGTGGTCTTGTTGACCATCAACACTTGATGCTCCTTCTTGATTTCTACCTCCGCAGCTTTTAGCATTGCGAAGAGCTCGGGAATTGTCTTATTCATCCCTTGCATATTATAGTTCATCACGAAGCTCTTGTAGCTTGGTGGCAGTGATTGAAGAACTCTGTCAATGACACTATCAACTGAAAGATCAACTCCCAGCTGAGTCAAGTGATTATGGTACCCAGACATTCTGAGTATATGTTCACCGACAGAACTATTCTCCTCCATCTTGCACCTGTAGAACTTATTGGAGACTTCATATCTCTCAATCTGGGAATTTGCTTGAAATATTAACTTCAACTCCTGGAACATCTCATATGCTCCATGACCTTCAAAACGTCGTTGAAGTCCCGGTTCTAAGTCGTAAAGCATGGCACACTGAACTATTGAGTAGTCATCAGCTTTGCTCTGCCAGACATTCTTAACGTCGTCAGTTGCATCAGTAGCAGGCCTGGCACTCAGCGGTGCTTCCAGGACGTAATTCTTCTGTGCAGCAATGAGGATAATCCTCAAGTTATGGACCCAGTCCGTGTAATTGCTACCATCATCTTTCAACTTTGCTTTCTCAAGGAACGCATTAAAATTCAACGGAACAATGGCACGGGACATCTATCTACAATCAAACATAGACAAGCAAGATACTATTAGGTACTAAGTTCATGATAAATTTAAGTTCAATTAATCATATTACTTAAGAACTCCCACTTAGAAAGACATCTCTCTAATCCTCTAAGTGATCACGTGATCCAAATCAACTAAACCATAACTGATCATCACGTTAAATGGAGTAGCTTTCAATGGTGAACATCACTATGTTGATCATATCTACTATATGATTCACGCTCGACCTTTCGGTCTCAGCATTCCAAGGCCATATCTGCATATGTTAGGCTCGTCAAGTTTAACCTGAGTATTCTGCGTGTGCCAAACTGGCTTGCACCAGTTGTAGATGGACGTAGAGCTTATCACACCCGATCATCACATGGTGTCTGGGCACGATGAACTTTGGCAACGGTGCATACTCAGGGAGAACACTTTTATCTTGAAATTTAGTGAGAGATCATATTATAATGCTACCGTCAATCAAAGCAAGATAAGATGCATAAAAGATAATCATCACATACAATCAATATAAGTGATATGATATGGCCATCATCATCTTGTGCTTGTGATCTCCATCTCCGAAGCACCGTCATGATCACCATCGTCACCGGCGGGACACCTTGATCTCCATCGTAGCATCGTTGTCATCTCGCCAATCTTATGCTTCCACAACTATCGCTACCGCTTAGTGATAAAGTAAAGCATTACAGGGCGATTGCATTGCGTACAATAAAGCGACAACCATATGGCTCCTGCCAGTTGCCAATAACTCGGTTACAAAACATGATCATCTCATACAATAAAATTTAGCATCATGTCTTGACCATATCACATCACAACATGCCCTGCAAAAATAAGTTAGACGTCCTCTACTTTGTTGTTGTAAGTTTTACGTGGCTGCTACGGGCTTAGCAAGAACCGTTCTTACCTACGCATCAAAACCACAACGATAGTTTGTCAAGTTGGTGCTGTTTTAACCTTCGCAAGGACCGGGCATAGCCACACTCGGTTCAGCTAAAGTTGGAGAAACTGACACCCGCGGCCACCTATGTGCAAAGCACGTCGGTAGAACCAGTCTCGCGTAAGCGTACGCGTAATGTTGGTCTGGGCCGCTTCATCCAACAATACCGCCGGACCAAAGTATGACATGTTGGTAAGCAGTATGACATCAACGCATAAAACAGTACCACAACTCACTTGTGTTCTACTCGTGCATATAACATCAACGCATAAAACCAGGCTCTGATACCACTGTTGGGGAACGTAGTAATTTCAAAAAAAATCCTACGCACACGCAAGATCATGGTGATGCATAGCAACGACAGGGGAGAGTGTTGTCCACGTACCCTCGTAGACCGAAAGCGGAAGCGTTAGCACAACGCGGTTGATGTAGTCGTATGTCTTCACGATCCGACCGATCAAGTACCGAACGTACGGCACCTCCGAGTTCAGCACACGTTCAGCCCGATGACGTCCCTCGAACTCTGATCCAGCCGAGTGTTGAGGGAGAGTTTCGTCAGCACAACAGCGTGGTGACGATGTTGATGTTCTACCGACGCAGGGCTTCGCCTAAGCACCGCTACAGTATTATCGAGGTGGACTATGGTGGAGCGGGGCACCGCACACGGCTAAGAGATCAATGATTAATTGTTGTGTCTCTAGGGTGCCCCCCGCCCCCGTATATAAAGGAGCAAGGGGGGTGTGGCCGGCCAAGGGAGAGGGCATGCCCGGAGGAGTCCTACTCCCACTGGGAGTAGGACTCCCCCCCCCTTTCCTAGTTGGATTAGGACTTGAGGGGGAAGGAGTGGAGGAGAAGGAAGGAAGGGGGGCGCCGCCCCCTTCTCCTTGTCCTCTTCGGACTAGGGGGAGGGGCGCGTGGCCAGCCCTTGCCTCCTCTCCTCTCTTCCACCTAGGCCCACTAAGGCCCATTTGATTCCCGGGGGGTTCCGGTAACCTCCCGGTACTCCGGTAAAATCCCGATTTTACCCGGAACACTTCCAATATCCAAACATAGGCTTCCAATATATCAATCTTCATGTCTCGACCATTTTGAGACTCCTCGTCATGTCCGTGATCACATCCGGGACTCCGAACAACCTTCGGTACATCAAAACATATAAACTCATAATATAACTGTCATCGTAACATTAAGCGTGCGGACCCTCCGGGTTCGAGAACTATGTAGACATGACCGAGACACGTCTCCGGTCAATAACCAATAGCGGAACTTGGATGCTCATATTGGCTCCTACATATTCTACGAAGATCTTTATCGGTCAGACCGCATAACAAGATACGTTGTTCCCTTTGTCATCGGTATGTTACTTGCCTGAGATTCGATCGTCGATATCTCAATACCTAGTTCAATCTCGTTACCGGCAAGTCTCTTTACTCATTCCGTAATACATCATCCCGCAACTAACTCATTAGTTGCAATGCTTGCAAGGCTTAAGTGATGTGCATTACCGAGAGGGCCCAGAGATACCTCTCCGACAATCGGAGTGACAAACCATGTCAATCACATCATTCTCCTAATGATATGATCACGTTAATCAAATGACAACCCATGTCAATGGCTAGGAAACTTAACCTTCTTTGATCAACGAGCTAGTCAAGTAGAGGCATACTAGTGACACTCTGTTTGTCTATGTATCCACACATGTATTATGTTTCCGGTTAATACAATTCTAGCATGAATAATAAACATTTATCATGATATAAGGAAATAAATAATAACTTTATTATTGCCTCTAGGGCATATTTCCTTCACAGGCACCCCGAGCTCTGCCGGGGATCGATCAGGTGCAATGAGAAGAAGTGGTGGAGAAGGGCCACGGAAGGAGCAATGCCCACCATGGCCTCGCAAACAAAGGCGAAGACGGCAAGAAGGGTCACGGATTAGGGATCAAGGTGTAGCATGTTGATCTGATAATGGGCAAGCACTGCGTTGAGGAAGGCGGAGAAAGAAGGAACCACGCCAGCCCAAAGGGCGTCGATGAAGAACGGGACCTCCGTGGTTGTCCGTTCGATACGAGCATGAGATGCAGGCTAGGCCACCGTCCTTCCCCACTCATTGCAGCTGGAGACGAGCATGGGATGCACCTTGTCCATGGCTTCTTGGTTGAGCACCAGCGACCTGCCAACGGCAGGCTCAGTGACAGGGCGTAGCTCGGTGGGGGATAGGGGACCCTTCCCTTTCTCCGACTGTTCCGATGCCATGCCGATGGGAGGATTGAGCTCAGATCGGATCAGGGGGAGAGGCTAAGCGGCCAGGAAGAAGAAGAATTGGAGAGTGCGCGGCAACAACGGGAGGGAAACCGTGTAGACCGCGGTGGCCGCCTAGCCAGGCAGGTATCAAGGCAGCGTGGGGAAGCGGAGACGCCCACGTCCAACCAACCGCCATGTGTCGACCAAGGCCGTAGGCTATTGGGACCTGCGGCGCTCCGCACTTGCCCTTTGGCTTCGCCTCGAAACCAAGCCCGAGCGCGCCTTGGGCTTGGGGGCTACCGTCGGTGTTCTGGGAACAATAACAACACTATAACTAACCATGTCAACAATAACTCTTAAAGATTATAATGATTCATATCAATGACATAATCAGCTAGCGATCAATAATAAGATATCTCAAATAGCAACACGTTGTCAGAACAACCATGATATAATATGAGAATAATGGTATCTTGCTAGCCCTTTCTCAGACCGCAAAACATAAATGCAGAGCACCTCCAAAGTTCAAGTAGCGACTAAACATTGTAATTCATGGTAGAAAAGATCCAGTCATGATGCACCCAACATTAGCTATACACAATGCATAAATCATGATCGCTGTGCTCTACTCAGTTTCTAGCGCTTGTTTATAGAAGGTGGTGACACAACATAAAAGTAAATAGAAAGTCCCTTCACAGAGGGAAGAAGTGATTTGCAGAGGTGCCAGAGCTCAGTTTTTAAAACAGATATAAATGATTATTTTGAGACATGCACCCTTCTTATTTACTTCATGACCATCAGTTATCAACATCTTCCATGCTAAGCACGCTAGTGGCGGTTCCAAAGCGGAAAGTAAAGGTTTTGACTCCATTGGGAGTTTTTGTTCGATTATTCAAGAGATGAACTCTTTTTGTATTTTTGCAGTTTGGGACTGGGCATCCCTATTACCTCCCATTTCCTCGTGCAATGGTGATAGAGGCGAGGGTCCCGATCTTTCGATGAGATGATAACTATCGATTTGGTGGAGACGACTTTGACGATCCGACTACAAACGTGCACGACGTTGCGCCTTAGCAACCGCTAAACCAATCTCCTGAGGTTACTGACGATGCTGGAAGCACGGTCAGCCTGACCACGAAGGTCTATTCCTGCAAGCAATCGAAGAACGAGCAAGAATATGATAAAGCAATCTGAATATCGCAAATATATATGAAGTATTGATAATGGTGGGGATCCGTAAGCGGTCTTGGTCTGGCCGTTGGACACAAATGAAGTACAAGAAGTTGCAATGGCTAACTTTTAACTAAACAAATCTCAAGGAAAAAGCTACTAGATGGATCTACTTATATAGGAGCAAGGGGTGGCGGCCAAGGAGGTGGGAGGACGTCCCAAGGCAGCCTAAAACTAACCCTAGGTCGTACATGGCTCATGGGCCCAAGTGGAGGTGATGCAACACCTTTGGGCTTGTAGTTTGACTCGGATTCTGCTGCAACGTCAGATTGTTTCGTCCGTAACTCAACGCTCCGGACGAATTTGAAGGTGAATCCAATTGGGTTGGAAAGAGCACGAAATCTAGTTTCCAACAAAAAAAGAATCACCCAATTCGGAGTCCGTATGAAAAAGTTGTTGGCATTTTGAGTCAGGTATGTCTGTGCAGTCCCGAATCTGAATCCAGAACGTGAGAGACTTGGACTCTATCTTCTCTTGGCCCAAAAGTGACGTGAGAGGACTTTTTGAACACAACCTAAACTTCTCCTTTTCCCTTATGATAGAGGCAAAGGTGTCCCGATGTTTCGATGAGATGATGGCTATCGTTTTCTGTGGGAGTCGACCTTGACGATCCGACTACAAACGTGCGAGACGTCGCGCCTTAGCAATCGCTAAACCAACTTCCGAGGGGTTATTGACCACGCCGGAGCACGATCAACCTGACCACGAGGGCCTGTTTCCTGCGAGCAAACGAAGAACAAGCAAGAAACTGAGATTGCAATCTGGATATTGCGAATATAAGATGAAAACTTTATTGATCAAGGTGGGGTTCTGTGACGTCTTGGTCTGGTCGTTGGACACAAACAAAGTACGAGAAGTTGCAGCTATGGCGAACTTTTAATCTAAACAAAACCCAAAGCCTAAACGATGCCCTAAGGGCTGTATATATGGAGGAGAGAGGGGGAATTTCGTGGCCCTTGGTGGAGGGGTCCGAAACCAACCCTAACTCTTGTTTCCCCACACATACGGACTCTAAAAACAGCCTATACTTAAGTACTTCGAAAATACATGGGCCTGGCCCAATAATAAGGTGACGCAGCACCTAAAATAGCCTCGGGACGAAATTTATGAAGTGGCATCTTGTATATTTCGTCCCGTGCTTCATGCACTCATTATGGTGGCTTCAAAGTCCTGGAATCATCACTTGTAACTCCGTTCTTGTTCCCCTTGCGCATGCCATCATCTCCATGCTTGAACTTGCTCCAAGGTTCATCTTTCTTGTCCAAGCTAGGCCCTTCATTTGTAAGCAAAACAAATGTATCCAATTTAGGCAGCATCATATTCTCATGAACATTAGAATCGTTACCAAGAACTGAAAGTACCTGATAATTCAATTGGCGTGCGCGAGCTCTAGTAATCGGTCCAGTGTGTATAGCGGTAGGGGTTGTGGGTGTAACAATGGTATTGATGTCCTCATCATCCTCCCCTTCTTGAAATGAAGTCGTCCTCGATGAAAGTTCATCGTCCTCACCCAAATAAGGCTTCAAATCTGCAATGTTAAAAGTGGGACTAACCCCAAAATCTGCAGGCAGCTCAAGTTTATATGCATTATCATTTATTTTCTCTAACACCTTAAAAGGACCATCAGCACGTGGCATTAGCTTTGATTTGCGCAAATTAGGAAATCTATCCTTACGCAAATGTAACCAAACAAGATCTCCAGGTGCAAACACAACATGTTTTCTACCCTTATCTCCAGCAAGTTTATATTTAGCATTCATACGCTCAATGTTTTCCTTAGTTAACTCATGCATTTTTAAAATAAATTCAGCATGTTCTTTAGCATCAAAATTAACCTTCTCCGAAGATGGAAGAGGCAACAAATCAACAGGTGCACGAGGTAGGAAACCATACACAATTTCAAAAGGGCACATCTTAGTAGTAGAATGCAATGAACGATTATAAGCAAATTCAATATGAGGCAAGCATTCTTCCCACATTTTCTTGTTATTCTTCAAAACAGCCCTAAGCATAGTAGACAATGTTCTATTGACTACTTCAGTTTGTCCATCAGTTTGGGGGTGACAAGTAGTACTAAAAAGCAGCTTAGTCCCCAACTTAGCCCATAAACATCTCCAAAAGTGGCTAAGAAATTTAGTATCATGATCTGAAACAATAGTATTTGGCACACCATGTAAGCGAATAATTTCACGAAAGAACAAATCAGCAACATTAACAGCATCATCGCTTTTATGACATGGTATAAAGTGTGCCATTTTCGAGAACCTATCCACGACAACAAATATGCTATCCCTCCCCTTCTTTGTTCGAGGTAAACCTAAAACAAAGTCCATAGATATATCCTCCCAAGGAACACTAGGTACAGGCAAAGGCATATATAAACCATGAGGATTGAGTCGTGACTTAGCTCTTTGACATGTAGTGCAGCGAGCAACAAAACGCTCAACATCCCGTCTCATCTTTGGCCAAAAGAAATGTGTAGCAAGTTATATCCTCCGTCTTCTTGACGCCAAAGTGTCCCATTAATCCTCCTCCATGCGCCTCCTGCAACAACAAAAGACGAACGGAGCTAGCTGTAATGCATAGCTTGTTAGCACGAAACACAAATCCATCGTTAAGAACGAACTTGTTCCAAGTTCTCCCTTCCTTACAATTCTGCAATACATCTTTAAATTCAGCATCATTAACATATTGATCCTTGATGGTCTCCAAACCAAATATTTTAAAGTCAAGTTGTGAAAGCATAGTATAACGACGAGACAAGGCATCAGCAATAACATTTTCTTTACCCTTCTTGTGTTTAATGACATAAGGGAAAGTCTCAATGAATTCAACCCATTTAGCATGTCTACGGTTCAGTTTTGCTTGACTTTTAATGTGTTTCAAAGATTCATGATCAGAATGTATAACAAATTCCTTGGCCATAAATAATGTTGCCATGTTTCTAAGGTCCGAACAAGAGCATATAATTCTTTATCATAAGTAGAATAGTTCAGACTAGGCCCACTCAATTTTTCAGAAAAGTATGCAACAGGTTTGCCATCTTGTAATAACACACCTCCTAATCCAATTCCACTAGCATCACATTCAAGCTCAAAAGTCTTATTAAAATCAGGAAGTTGGAGTAAAGGAGCATGTGTCAACTTATCTTTCAATACCGTGAAGGCTTCTTCCTGTGCGGTACCCCAAACAAAAGGTACATCCTTCTTTGTAAGCTCGTTGAGAGGTGCAGCAATGGTGCTGAAATCTCTCACAAAACGCCTATAGAAACCAGCGAGGCCAAGGAAACTCCTCACTTGTGTGACCGTTTTGGGCTGCGCCAACTCTCAATAGCTTCAATCTTGGCTTTATCAACTTCAATTCCCTGTGGAGTAACAACATAGCCAAGAAAAGATACTCGGTCGGTGCAAAAGGTGCACTTTCCAAGGTTACCAAACAAACATGCATCACGTAGAGCAATAAAAACAGCACGTAAATGTTCCAAATGTTCCTCCAAAGATTTGCTATAAATCAATATGTCATCAAAGTAAACTACCACAAATCGTCCGATGAAAGCACGTAAAACTTCGTTCATTAACCTCATGAAAGTACTAGGTGCATTAGTTAACCCAAAAGGCATGACTAACCACTCATATAATCCAAACTTAGTTTTAAATGCTGTTTTCCATTCATCTCCCAATTTCATACGAATTTGATGGTAACCACTACGCAAATCAACTTTGGAGAATATTGTAGAGCCACTCAATTCATCAAGCATATCATCTAGCCTAGGAATAGGATGACGATAATGAATAGTAATATTATTAATGCCTCTACAATCAACGCACATACGTGACGTACCATACTTTTTCGGCGCTAAAATGATAGGAACAGCACAGGGACTAAGGGATTCGCGTATATAACCTTTGTCGAGCAATTCTTGTACTTGGCGCATAATCTCCTTCGTCTCCTCTGGATTGGTACGGTATGGTGCACTGTTGGGTAATGATGCACCGGGAATTAAGTCAATTTGATGCTCAATCCCGCGAATAGGTGGTAATCCCGGCGGCACGTCTTGTGGAAAGACGTCGGCGAACTCCTGCAAAATGTTAGTGACAGCAGGAGGCAAAGAGGAAGGCACGTCCTCGAATGAAAATAATGCCTCTTTGCACACAAAAGCATAGCAAACAGATTTGCTAAAATCTAGATCATCAATATCAGATTTGGTGGCAAGTAAACATGCACTTTTCAATTTAATTTCAGAAGCAACACTAGATTGTTTATTATTATTAGGCTGCATTTGTTGCTCAAATTCTGTTGCCACAATCTGATTTTCACTCTTAGTTTTCTCCTGTTTTGCTTTATTAGCTCTATTAATATCATCTTTCAAAATGGAATCAGGAGTCATAGGAAGCAAAGTAATATTTTTATCCTTATGAACAAGAGTATACTGATTGTTTCTACCATGGTGAATAGAATTTTTATCAAATTGCCATGGTCTACCAAGTAATAAGGAACATGCTTGCATCGGTACCACATCACAATCAACATAATCAGCATATGTAGAGATACTAAAATGCACACGAACAGTACGTGTTACCTTAACCTTGCCGCTTGTTGAACCATTGGATGTAGTAAGGATGTGGATGTGGTCTTGTGGTGAGAGATAGCTTCTCCACCATCTCCATGCTAGCCAAGTTGTAACTCCCTCCATCTATGATGACGCGAACAGAACGTTCCTTCACAACTCCCTTTGTATGGAACAAATTATGCCTCTGATTTTGCTCAGCTTGTGTAACCTGCACACTCAAAACACGTTGAGCAACTAAACATTCATACCTGTCAGCATCTTCAGGAGCCATGTATTGCGTCTCATGATCAGAATCATCTCCACCGTGTTCTTCACGTGTAATAAGAGCCAAAGTCTCCTCATCATAGTCACTAGCGGACTCATACCCACCATCCTCAGTAAATCATCACACGCTTAGATGGCATTCTCTCGCATAATGACCTCCACCCTTGCAACGTCGACAAATAATATCATGTGTTTGCCCTGTTGATGCCATGGATGAAGAAGAGCTCTTTGCAGGCCCAGAAGGTGTGCTCTTGGCAGATAGTGGTGATTGTGCCTGCTTTATTGTATCACGGTTGGAGGTGGCAGCCGACGGAGGCGCCGGTGAAGCAGAACGTGTGGAAGTAGATGATGCACGTGGTGTCCATGAAGAAGGTCGACCTGTAGAAAAGTTAGTCCGCGCCAATGCCTGTCGATCCTGCACTTCACGTTCAGCTTTACAAGCAAGATGGAATAAACGAGTGATATTAGTATACTCCTTATACTCTAGAATCGTCTGAATCTCTCTATTTAATCCACCCATAAAACGTGCAAGCATAGCTTCATTCTCCTCAACAATACCACATCTAATCATGCCAGTTTGTAATTCCTATTCTTCTACAGAATTTTTTCCCTGTCTTAAGCGCTGCAATTTTTGAAGTAATTCACGTTGATAATATGGTGGAACCCAACGAGTACGCATAGCAGTTTTCAAAGCAGCCCAAGTAGCAGGAATGGGATATAATCTACAATGCTCAGACCACCAAACACATGCAAAACTAGTGAATGCACAAACAGCAGCAGGAACACGTCTCTCCTTGGGATATTGTAAACATGTAAATCGTTGTTCAGTTTCTAACTCCCAAGTAAGATATATATCAGGAACATATCTACCCTCAAATGGTGGAATATTCAATTTTAGTTTAGGGAGATGGTCATGATCTCGTACCTGAGGGTGAGCCCTACCATTGCCATTATTTGCATGTGGACGACCTGATGGTTGCTGTGCTGGTGGTGGCACGTAGTTCTGATTTTGATCAACCTCATCCTCGTAATCGCCAGCAAAATCATCCTCCTCCGCATCAGCAGCAGGAGCCACAGAAGTAGCAACAGCAGCACCAACAGTTTGGCCAGGTGCAAGAGGGAGACGGCTCGCTCGGCAGACGGCTGTTTCACGATGTGTAGGTAGTCGTCGTTGTTGTTGTTGTAGAGGTGCGTTAGGTGCAGCCGGTGGTGGTGGAAGACGCGCGAGCAATTCATTAAACCTGTCATCGAGCTTTGTTTCGAACGTCTTCTCCATGTCATCTATCTTCTCCATGGCCTCTTCAAATCTGTTTAGCACATCCTGCACCTGTCCATTCATCATTTGCTGAAATTTATCATGCAACTCCTGATTTGTCATGTTCTCCCAGTCAGTCTCGTCGGCTTGTGATCCTGCCATGGTTAGCAACAATAGAAAACACACAAGAACATGATCCTACAGAATACTAACAAGAGGTGGTGGTGGCGGGTGTCACAAATCCGTCAAGCAAATCTCAAATTCTTACCAGTTCTTACCCAGCAGCAGGCGGTGATCGGCAACCGTTGTAGTCAAAACTCTCAAAAGCTTGGATAGAGCGATTGCCAGGGAGAGTCAAACGCACGACGTAGAGGTATGTGGAGCTGGGAAGGCTTATAGTATGGTAGCAAAAAGGGTCAGCAATAATCAATTCAGAGATGCAAAGTTGAATAAACGCTCAATGACGGTACTGTGCTGGTCCTAGGCTAGACCGTGCTAGAGACGCGAGCCTAGAACACTAACAAAATCACGGCGCTGCACGTAAATAAGGGAAAAGCACACTCTGGAACTTTTTTTTCGCTTTTTTTTTGCGCTCCTCTTTTTTTTTGCGCTCCTCTTTTCTTTGCAAAAAATCACTATAATGGCGAGTGTCTCAAAACTCTTCCCTCGTCAAACTGATAGTGGGCACGAAATTTATTATTTTCACTTTTTTTCTCGGAAATCAGGGCAGCGACGACGAAAAAGTGCGACAAAAAATCACTATGATGGCACGTGGCTCAAAAGACTCAGAAAGCCTAAAAATAGGATAGGGAAAAAAATATTTTTGCCCGTGAAAATTTTGGCCTAAAAACTGCCCGGGGGTCTCCAGACTTTTTTTTTCCGAGACCTACGTAGGCAAGGAAACACGAATCGGAATTGAGATTGATCTCAAGAACAAACCTAATATGAGAAGAACTCGGATTGGTGGTGGATATATGGTTGTGGTATATGGCAGCGGTGGTGGTATATGGTAGCGGTGGTGGTATGTGCTATATGGATAGAGATTGATGGTGGTATATGGATACGGATTGGTAGTGGTATATGGATAAGGATTCAGAGCGGTGGCGGATAAGCAAAAGTGGTAGATGGGCGATGATGATGGTGCGGCGGCGGCGTGACAACTTATGACCAGAACTCGAAACTCTAAAAGACTAGACTCTAAGACCAGCAACTTGACACGACGATGCAACCGCAAATTCAACAAAGCAAAAACCCTAAAAAGATGATGCAAAGGCTCAGATTGGTTCGGATATGATGAACTAACCCTAATTTTTTTTTGTGGCTTTTTCGTGGACTGTAGGTATGAAGAACAGACTCGATCTAATCTACAAAAAACTGTAAAATCTCACCGAGCAACCTAGAAATCTGATACCACTTGATAGAGGCAAAGGTGTCCCGATGTTTCGATGAGATGGTGGCTATTGTTTTCTGTGGGAGTCGACCTTGACGATCCGACTACGAACGTGCGAGACGTCGCGCCTTAGCAATCGCTAAACCAACTTCCGAGGGGTTATTGACCACGCCGGAGCACGATCAACCTGACCACGAGGGCCTGTTTCCTGCGAGCAAACGAAGAACCAAGCAAGAAACTGAGATTGCAATCTGGATATTGCGAATATAAGATGAAAGCTTTATTGATCAAGGTGGGGTTCTGTGACGTCTTGGTCTGGTCGTTGGACACAAACGAAGTACGCGAAGTTGCAGCTATGGCGAACTTTTAATCTAAACAAAACCCAAAGTCTAAACGACGCCCTAAGGGCTGTATATATGGAGGAAGAGAGGGGAATTTCGTGGCCCTTGAGGGTGGGGTCCGAAACCAACCCTAACTCTTGTTTCCCCACACATACGGACTCTAAAAATAGCCTATACTTAAGTATTTCGAAATTACATGGGCCTGGCCCATTAATAAGGTGACGCAGCACCTAGAATAGCCTATGGACGAATATTATGAAGTGGCATCTTGTATATTCGTCCAGGCTTCATGCACTCCTTATGGCGGCTTCAAAGTCCTGAAATCATCACTTGTAACTCCGTTCTTGATCCCCTTGCGCATGCCATCAACTTCATGCGTGTTCTTGCTCCAATGTTCATCCTTCTCCAAGCTAGGCCCTTCATTTGAAAGCAAAACAAATGTATCCAATTTAGGCAGCATCATAATCTCATGAACATTAGAATCATTACCAAGAAATGAAAGTACCTGGTAATTTAATTGGCGTGCGCGAGCTCTAGTAATTGGTCCAGTATATGTAACAGTAGGGGCTGTGGGTGTAACAATGGTAATTGATGTCCTCATCACGCATGCCATCAACTTCATGCGTGTTCTTGCTCCAATGTTCATCCTTCTCCAAGCTAGGCCCTTCATTTGAAAGCAAAACAAATGTATCCAATTTAGGCAGCATCATAATCTCATGAACATTAGAATCATTACCAAGAAACGAAAGTACCTGGTAATTTAATTGGCGTGCGCGAGCTCTAGTAATTGGTCCAGTATATGTAACAGTAGGGGCTGTGGGTGTAACAATGGTATTGATGTCCTCATCTAAGATGCAGATTGGATCAAGTGAAGATGTGAACGATCTCAACTATTATTATGACAATGAATGGTGGGTAGCACGTGGTGGAAATTGATGGATGTGTGGTGGACAGCGGAAGAGATAATGATGTAGCGGTGGCGTGACTAATGTGAACAGAACTCAAAACTCTAAACGAACTAGACACTAAGACCAGCAACTCGACACGATGATGCAACCGATAATTCAACTATGCAAGCAATGAAAAGAAAATTGCAAAGGCTCAGACTGGCTTGGACCAAGGATGAATAGATCTAACTCTTTTTTGTGGCTTTTTGTTGGACAATAGGTAAGAAAATAAATCTAATCTAGGAAAACTGGAAATTCTCACCGAGCAACCTGAAAACTGATACCACTTGATAGAGGCGAGGGTCCCGATCTTTCGATGAGATGATAACTATCGATTTGGTGGAGACGACTTTGACGATCCGACTACAAACGTGCACGACGTTGCGCCTTAGCAATCGCTAAACCAATCTCCTGAGGTTACTGACGATGCCGGAAGCACGGTCAGCCTGACCACGAAGGTCTATTCCTGCAAGCAATCGAAGAACGAGCAAGAATATGATAAAGCAATCTGAATATTGCAAATATATATGAGGTATTGATAATGGTGGGGATCCGTAAGCGGTCTTGGTCTGGTCGTTGGACACAAACGAAGTACACGAAGTTGCAATGGCTAACTTTTAACTAAACAAATCCCCCAAGGAAAAAGCTACTAGATGGATCTACTTATATAGGAGCAAGGGGTGGTGGCCAAGGAGGTGGGAGGACGTCCCAAGGCAGCCTAAAACTAACCCTAGGTCGTACAAGGCTCATGGGCCCAAGTGGAGGTGATGCAACACCTTTGGGCTTGTAGTTTGACTCGGATTCTGCTGCAACGTCAGATTGTTTCGTCCGTAACTCAACGCTCCGGATGAATTTGAAGGTGAATCCAATTGGGTTGGAAAGAGAACGAAATCTAGTTTCCAAAAAAAAAGAATCACCCAATTCGGAGTCCGTATGAAAAAGTTGTTGGCGTTTTGAGTCAGGTATGTCTGTGCAGTCCGAATCTGAATCCAGAATGTGAGAGACTTGGACTCTATCTTCTCTTGGCCCAAAAGTGACGTGAGAGGACTTTTTGAACACAACCTAAACTTCTCCTTTTCCCTTGTCTTCATATGTGGTTTGTACAAATGTTCCATACACCTGCAATTAGACAAAACACAAAAGTGTGTGAAGTATTTTTGTTCTGGATAACATAAATAGATTGTTGAATAGTTTGCATTAGAAATCACCTGACAAATATGCATGTATGCAATATTTTTGGTCGTATCCAAGGTAGTCATGTCCTCATCAATGCCTCATCTACTTTGGTGGGCTTTATGATAGAGACAAAAGCGAAGTGCCCACAAAAGTTAAAAAAATGTGAAGCCTTTGAGCGTGTGAGAGGACCTGGTGCTTTGATGTCATTGATGATTCTCTCAATCTGCACTTAACTTGCGATGTGAGGATGAGCGGGTTGACGATGTTGAGTGGGCTCAACATTTGATTCAGAGCCATTTTCCTCAGGTGCATCAGCATGATGTTCTTCACGTTCTGGAATGACTTCTTCAGCAGATTCTTCGGTAGGAATGACATCCTCAGTAGCCTTGAACTTAATGGATTCCTCAGGTGACATTTCATCTAGCACAGGAGGTAGGTGCTCTCTTTGCGAGCCGTTAGTTTCAATGAATCGCACATCTACAGTTTCAACAACCTTGTGGTGATAGGTGTTTAAGACTCTATAGGTGTGCGAGTCCTTTCTGTAACCAAGAATAAAACCTTCATGTGCTTTCTGTGCAAATTAAGAATTGTGATGAGGATCTCTAATCCAACATTTAGCACCGAAGACTTTGAAATAACTCACATTGGGTTTCTTGTCAGTGAGGAGTTCATATGAGGTCCTTTTGAAGAATTTGTGAAGATATACCCTATTGATGATGTGGCACGTAGTATCAATTGCCTCAGGCTAGAAGCGAGGAGGCATCTTGTATTCATCAAGCATAGTGCGAGCCATCTCAACAAGAGTCTTGTTCTTACGCTCGATGACGCCATTTTGCTGAGGAGTATAGGGAGCAGATAATTCGTCAGTAATACCAAGTTCATCAAGATAGTCATCAAGACTAGTATTCTTGAACTCGGTCCCATTGTCACTTCTAATGAGCTTGATCTTCACTCCGAAGTTTGTGGAAGCCCTCGAGGAAAATCGTTTGAAGACTTCCTGCACTTCAGTTTTGTAAGTGATGACACCCATATGTAACGAGAACAGTCATCAACAATAACAAAGCCATATAAAGATGCAACATTAGTGAATGTGGCATAATGAGTAGGGCCAAAGAGATCCATGTGAAGCAATTCAAATGGACGAGTGGTAGTCATGATAGTCTTTGAGGGATGCTTGGCCTTGGTCATCTTTCCAGCTTCACAAGCTCCACAGAGGCGATCCTTGAGGAATTTGACACCCTCGATGCCAATGACATGCTTCTTCTTCACGAGTGTGTGCAAGTTCCTCATGCCAGGATGACCAAGTCGTCGATGCCATAACTAGCCCTCTGAAGCTTTTGCAAGTAGACATGTGGCAGGTTGTGGTCCTGTAGAGAAATGAACAATATACAAGTCTCCTCTCCTAAAGCCTTCGAAGACTTTGGAATTGTCAGCTTCCATGGTCACAACACAATGATACTTGCCAAAGACAACAACCATATCAAGATCACAAAGCATTGAGATAGACATGAGGTTGAATCCTAAGGACTCGACAAGCATGACTTTGTCCATGTGTCGATCCTTTGAGATCGCAACCCTACCTAGACCCAATACCTTGCTTTTGCCTTTGTCAGCGTAGGTGATATGCTTCAGATGTGATGGAGATAAAGAAGTGTCCATCAATAGGTTCTTGTCACCGGTCATGTGATTTGTACATCCACTAGCGAGGACCCACTCAGTGGCTTTGGGTTGATCATCCTGCAGATGAATTAGTGCATCTTACGAACTCATATACTTCATCAGTTAAGAATATGACATCAAATTCATCAGATCAATTTCATCAAACAATATAGCAGATATAGCAGTAGGAGGACGTGAGAAATGAAAATTCATTTCTTCATGATTAGCTTGCGTCCTTTCAAGCATATTCAGGTCTCCAACAAATTCATCAGATGTTCAAGTTTGTTTGGAGACCTAACCCTGCATGAGATATTAGTACTTTTTCTTTACCACCCACATCTGGAGGGCTGGCAAAGAGTTCATCATTCTGTGAGCTCCATAAGAGAAAGGTGGCATAGAAGCCAGTCCTCTTTGTTTCACATAAGAGGGGTTAGAGTAAGCATATGAATAGGCAGAGAAATTCTTCGAGGACTTATGAACATAATGATTTCAAGAATAATGCACATATTCATAGCTGTTAGGCTTTCCCTGCGAAATAGAAGTGTTAGCACGATGATGTTCATATGAGGATCTGGATCGATATGAGGAATTTGATCCACGTGAGGAATTTGGTCCATACGAGGACTTGGATCCATATGAAGAATTTGATCCGGGGTTCCTATTCTTCACAGGTGGTGTCATGATGACATTCACCTGGAGACTTTCAAGGCACCTTTTGGGAACCCAGGTTTTCTTCATAGGGGGACCATTCCTGCAGTTAGTTCCAACATATCTAGCAAATACTTCACCATTCTGATTTTTGAACAGTTTATAGTTGGAGTCAAATGACTCATCAGAAGAATATGAAGATTCAGATGTAAAGCCAAATAAAGTGGATGGATCTATGGGAGGTCCTTTTGCAGCAACCCATGAGGTTTTGGGATACTGCTCAGGTTTCCAGTAGGTCCCATCAGCATTGAGTTTCCTCTCAAAGGCAATACCCTCTTTCCTAGGGCTCTGGTTGAGGATCTGCTTTTTAAGCACATCACAAAGAGCCCGATGCCCTTTGAGGCTTTTGTACATGCCCGTCACATGCAATTCCTTCAACCCTGCATTGTCAGTGATAGTAGAGGTATCCTCAGATGAGGAATTTGTGATAGTAGAGACAGTTGAAGAATTTGCAGCAATAGAAGCATTTAAACTTTCAGGTGAAGAATTAGCAGATTCTTGTTTAATGCATTTCAAACATGGTGGAATGAATTCAACCTAAGCGGAACTGATCTGTTGAGCAAGCAATGAATCGTGTTTTCCTTTTGAAGATCTTCATAACTTACCCTTAGCTGCTCAAGATCTTGCTTTCTTTAAAGAAATTCATAAGAAAGTTTCTCATGATCAGATAAGAGAGTGTTATGATGACTATGAAGGTTGTCAAACTTAGACTGAAGTCTCTAAAGATTATCAGTCAGAGTTTGAGTTCGATCCATTTCTTCACCCAACAGATCATCACTTTTGTGTAGCATGTTTTGAACCTTTTCAAAAGCCTTTTGTTGTTTCACAGCAATCTTAGCAAGTTTAGAATAGCTAGGCTTGAGGTTTTCATCAGATTCATCCTCACTTGATTTAGAGGAGGGGTATTTGAGTACCTTAGCAACTTTTGCCATGAAGCAATAGGTGGGAGCGTAGTCATCATTGCCGTCATCAGCAGTGTTGGGGAAGTCATTTTCCTCAGAGTTGAAGATGGACTTGCTGACGAACGCAATAGCGAGGGCTAGGATCGGCACACCAAAGTATGACTCCTCAGATGCCTCCTCTTCCTAATTTTCCTCAGATTCGGCTTCAGAGTCCATTTCCTTGCGAATGAATGCCTAAGCCTTTTTGGAGCTGCTCTTCTTGTGAGATGAAGACTACGAGGACTTTGACGATGAGGACTTTGAAGATTTCTTCTTCTTCTTTGAGTCATCGGAACTGTAATGCTTGTATTTCTTATTCTTCGATTCCTTTTCCCACCGAGGACAATCAGTAATGTAGTGACCAGGTTTCTTGCATTTGTGGCAAGTTCTTTTCTTGTAGTCATGGGATGAGGAATCTGATCTCATGTCATCTGCTTAGGAATCTTGTGCACACTATTATTGGGATCATGCAATTCATAGGATGGGTCAAATCTCCTAATATGTATGAGGAAACTATGGGGTATCCTCATGTGCAATAGCGGAAGCATAATATGGAGAAGAGTGACAACATGAAAAACAATGCATGTCCAAAGCTAGGCGGTCATGGCATGACATATGATGGGAATGATGCAAAGGGAGCATACACTGGTACAGCAAGGTTGAAAGTGCGTTATATCGACTAGAGGGGGGTGAATAGGCAATTTTTACAAATTCCTCGCCGAGGAATTTCAGGATGAGGAAATTCCTGAGCAACGAACTACTTAGCAGCGGAATAAGTACTTAGATGCAAGCATAACAGAGTAGTAGCACAGTCATCATGATGAAATGAAAACAAGCACATAGTACAAGTAGCGTAAACACATGATAAGCAGGCTGAAGACAAAGTGATTGAATAATTAGGATTGAGGAAATTGACAAAGTCTTCAGTCAAAGTCTCCAAACAGTCACAATCAAGTACTTGTACACAGAAATGAGGAAATGAAAGGGTTGAGGAAATAGAACGAGTAGCTTGGTGAAGATAGTAATTTGGTAGACCAGTTCCAACTGCTGTGACAGTCGTACGTCTGGTTGGAGTGGCTAGGTGATACATCTCCAACATATCTACTTTTTCTTACGCTTTTCCTCTTGTTTTGGACTCTAATTTGCATGATTTGAATGAAAATAACCCCGGACTGACTTTTCAGCAAAACTACCATGGTGTTGTTTTTGTGTAGAAATAAAAGTTCTTGGAATGGAACGAAACTTTTTGAGTATTTTTTGTACCAATAATAAGAATTTCTGGAGCCAAGACTCACCGGAGAGGGGCTCCTGGGTGGGCACAACCCTCCAGGGTGCGCGCCCCTCTCCTGGCGCGCCCAGGTGGGTTGTACCCACCTGGTGGCCCCGCTGACGACCCCCCAGAAAAAATCAGGGAGAAAGAATTATCACGATCCACGAGATGGAGCCGCCATTAGGCCCTGTTCTTCCTCGGGAGGGCAGATCTGGAGTCTGTTTGGGGATCCGGAGAGGGGGATCTTCGTTCTTCGTCATCACCAACCTTTCTCCATCGCCAATTGCATGATTCTCCCCACCGGGAGTGAGTAATTCCTTCGTAGGCTCGCTGGTTGGTGAGGAGTTGGATGAGATTCATCATGTAATCGAGTTAGTTTTGTTAGGGCCTGATCCCTAGTATCCACAATGTTCTTAGATTGATGTTTCTATGAGTTTGCTATGCTTAATGCTTTCACATTGGGCCCGGGTGCCATGATTTCAGATCTGAACCATTTATGGATTCATCATTATATCCATGTTTTAGATCTGATCTTGCAAGTTATAGCAACCTACTATGGTTATGATCCAGCAACCCCAAAGTGACAACAACCAGCTGCCAATACCTTAAAATATTCTTTGGCTCCCCTTGTGTTGAATCTATAAATTTGGGTTGAATACTCCACCCTCGAAAACTGTTGCGATCCCCTATACTTGTGGGTTATCAAGACATTTTTCTGGCGCCGTTGTCGAGGAGCATAGCTATATTTGTTGAGTCACTTGGGATTATTATCATATTATCACTATGAAGAATCTGAAGGATCCAAAGACTAAGATTTATCCCTCTAAGACGAGGGGAGGTAAGGAACTGCCATCCAGTTCTGCTTTAGATTCACCTTCTGTTATGAGTAAGCTTGCAACACCACCACATGCTATTAATTCTGATATGTCGCAAGTTATTGATGATGCTACTTCTACTATGAATGATGCTAGTACCTTGCTTGATAATGATGATATGCCACTTGGTAAATTTCTTGATAAACAAATTGCTAGAGTTATACAACATGATGTTGTTGAATCTGATGATGAGCTTGAAATTGAATCTCCTGAAACACCTACTAGAACTAGCCCTCCTAGATATGAATTGCCTAAGGTACCGGAAGGTTATGTTATGAGTGAAGAAGAAACTAGAGATATTCTTTCTTGCAATGATAGAGTGAAACTAGAGAAATTACTACACAAGTACAAAGAAAAAACTCTGAATGCTAGAATGAAATGTGATCCTAAGTTTGCAACTTCACCTATCTTTATTGATGATAAGGATTATGAATTCTCTGTCGACCCAGAGTTAATTACTTTGGTTGAATCCGATCCTTTCCATGGTTATGAAACAGAAACTGTTGTGGCACATCTTACTAAGTTGAATGACATAGCCACCCTTTTTACTCATGATGAGAAAACCCGCTATTACTTTATTCTCAAACTATTTCCGTTCTCATTAAAGGGTGATGCTAAAGCTTGGTACAATCCTCCTGCTCCTGGTTGTGTGCGTAGTCTCCAGGATATGGTTTAATACTTCTCCAAAAAATATTTTCCTGCTCATATGAAACAAGCTGCGTTATAGGAAATATTTAACTTTGTGGAAACTAAAGAAGAGTCTCCGACAAGCTTGGGGGAGGCTTTGCCAGTTACTTAATGCTTTGCTTGATCATCCTCTTAAGAAAAATGAAATACTTGATATCTTCTATAATGGACTAACCGATGCTTCTAGGGACTTCCTAGATAGTTGTGCTGGTTGTGTTTTCAGGGAACAAACTATTGGACAAGCTGAAGAATTATTGAATAACATATTGAAAAATTATGATGATTGGACTATTCCCGAACCACCGCCTAAACCCACTCCGGAGAAGAGGGGTATATTATATCTCAATCCTGAAGATATGCAAGAGGCAAAGAAATCTATGAAGCAAAAAGGTATTAAAGCTGAGGATGTTAAAAATTAACCTCCTATTGAAGAAATACATGGGCTTAATACACCACCACTGCCTAAGGTGGTAGAGGTAAATTATCTTATGAAGTTCAATGATAATGATAATCCTCACAATATGCATCCTGGTCAATGCCTTTATGAGTTTGAAAACTACATTAGGTAACAAGATCACTTCAATGCAAATGTTATGAAACAATTGACATATAATTCTAATATGATTGCTCGCTTGAGTGACTTGTTATTTAGAATATCAAATGGTGTTAGAGGTGTTTTAAAACATGCTTCTGTGGTTCAAACTCAACTAGAACAAGTTGCTAAATCTCAAAGAGAATTGCTTGATGAAATGAATCATAATAGCCATGACTTTGCTGTTAGAGTTGCAACTAGAGGAGGTAAAATGACTCAGGAACCACTTTATCCTGACAGTCACCCTAGAAGAATTGAACAAGGTTTAGAAAGAGCTAACACTAGTGCACCTAGTCCTACTAGAAAGAAAAAGAAAAAGAAAAATGATAGGACTTTGCACACTTCTAGTGAACCTAAAATAGAAAAACCTCCTGATAATGAGAATAAAATTTCTGTCTCGGATGCCGAAACTCAATCTGGCAATGAACACTCACCTACTGATAATGAAAAAGTTAATGATGAGGTTCATGAAGACTCTGAACCAACCAATGATAAAGAACCAGATAATGATGTTGAGATAGAACCACATGTTGATCTTGATAACCCACAACCTAAAAATAAAAGATATGATAAAAGAGACTTTGTAGCTAGGAAACACGGTAAAGAAAGAGAACCGTGGGTTCAAAAACCTATGCCTTTTCCACCCAATTCAACTAAAAAGAATGATGATGAAGAATTTGAACGCTTTGCTGAAATGGTGAGGCCAATCTTTTTGCGTACTCGCTTGACTGATATCTTGAAAATGCCTCCTTATGCAAAGCATATGAGAGACATCATCACAAATAAGAGAAAAATACCGGAAGCTGAAATCTCCACTATGCTCGCTAATTATACTTTTAAAGATGGAGTGCCTAAAAAGCTCGGAGATCCAGGAATACCAACTATACCTTTCTCCATCAAAACGAATTATGTGAAAACTGCTTTGTGTGATTTAGGAGCTGGTGTCAGTGTTATGCCTTTCTATTTATATAAAATACTTGACTTGAATAAACTAACACCTACTGAAATATCTTTGCAAAGGGCTGACAACTCAACTGCCATACCTATCGGTATCTGTGAGGATGTGCCCGTTGTTGTTGCTAATGTTACTACTTTGACTAACTTTGTTATACTTGAGATGCCCGAGGACGACAACATGTCGATTATCCTTTGTAGACCCTTCTTGAGTACTGCACGGGCTGTTATTGATTGCAATAAAAGCAAGGACACTTTTCATATCAATGGTAATGAGCATATGATGCACTTTCCGAAGAAACAATTCCAAGTGAATGATATTAATGTTATTGAAAAATCTCCGACAATCACTATTGGAAGTTTTTAAATACCTCTACCTACTGTCAAAAGGAAATATGAAATACTTATTGTTGGGGAAATGCATATCCCCATTGAGGTAACTTAGTGATTTACGAAGTTCTTCAGTTTCATGCTAACCAAAAGTGGTTGTTAATAAGACTTCATCAACCTTATTAATGGATCATTTTTGAACGGTATGAAGTTGATGAATTTAGTAAGCACTACCCTCTGTCCCTACATTTTATTCTTTGTTTTTATTAGTTAAATAAAATAAAATGCCATGTTTTGTCTGTTTTCTGAATTTCTCGTGCAATGAAAAATGACCCAAAAATAAAAGTTCTTAGAATGCCCTGAAAATTTTATATGATTTTTTCCTGAATATTAAAGAATTTTTGGTGCAGAAATAACCAGAGGGGGGTGAACCACGTGGGCACAACCCACCTGGGCGCGCCAGCACCCCCTGGCGCGCCCTAGGGGGTTGTGGTCCCCACATGGGCCCCCTCACTTATCTCTTTAGCCCACATTGTCACCTACCTCCAGAAAAAATTCACTCTTGCTCTCTCTCCCGTGTTCTTGCTCATTTTGCTGCCATTTTCAATCTCTTTGCTCAAAGCTCCATTTTTGAAACTGTTTCGTGAGATTTTTGCTTGGTATGTGACTCAACCATTTGTCCAATTAGTTTTTGTTTTAGTGGTTTATACTTCGAATAATTAGCTACTCTTGGTGCTGCTGTAGATGTGTTTGCATGTTGAATTCTTAGTGTTCTAAGTAGCTTGAATGCTTGCTATGGCCTCTATGTATCCCTATGAGTAGTTGCTATTAGTTTTGAGAAGTTTCGTTGAAAAATTGTGTGAGCTAAAAATTCAGATTTTTGTTCATAGGAAAATATTTACGCGGACATGAATATCTCAGGAAATATGGCTCAAGGAAGAACTCCAAGGGTGTTATTGGGGAGTCTTCTGACAATGATCTCCACCCTCGGAGGTTGGCAGAGGTACGGCTGTGCGAATGGCCACACATCCCACTACTGCAAGAAGCTAGAATTCATGAGGAGTTTATGCAATTCATTGCTAATACGGGTCTCACCGACTTCATCGCAGATGAGTGTGACCAGCATCAAATCCTCACAAATATATTTGTTCAAAGTTTTACTTTCCTGCCTAGAAATAATCCTCCTGAAGTGAGCTTTGACTTATATGCGGAAATCCATCAGATACCACTTACTGAGTTTTGTGACATATGAATGATCCCGTCTGATGGGAGCTTGGCTGAGCCTAGACCGACTGAGTTTGAGGATTTTTGTCGCACCCTGATAGTGGGTGATGAGATGAGAGTGTCAGCCATCACTGCTGGTGGTTTACATTTTCCTGCTGTTCATTACTTTGCATATTTCATTTCCAAATGCTTGCTTGCTAGGGAGAAGGTGGGTGCACTTTGTTCACTAGACCTTGCTGTTTTACATCGTGCAATTGAGGGCGACAACACATATAGCTTGGGAGCAATCATGGCTCGTCGCCTGCACCTTAATAAATCCCAGGGTAAAATACATGGTGGGATTTATGCTACTCGTTTGGCGGCTCACTTCGAGGTTGAGATACGCCCTGATGATTACCCTCTAACCAAGGTTTACCTAGACTGTGCAGCCATGGGTCACCATCACTTTCTTGCACATGATCGTCCTGACAGTGCCATCCCTTATAACTTGGTCTATAACGTTGACACTTGTGATGTTATTCCCTTTCCCGCACCTGCTTTGTTTGATTCTATTGCCAGGGTGGATACCGGATTATGCCTGCAGACATCCTCGCCTACTGGAACGATCAGGCTGCTGCTGAGGCTATACAGGCACCTCCACAGTGGGATCAGTGGATGCCCGCTCCTCTGTACCCCGACTATTACCCTCCAGGCTACTGATTGATTACGAACTTAGGCCAAAATCCTAAGCTTGGGGGAGTACGTGTTTCTCACCGACATTATATTCATGCTCACATATCATTCTATATGTCGGTGTTCACACTTTTTCATTGTATCATCCATGCTTAGATTTATTTTTTGCTTTCTTCTTGTGTGTTTGAAAAACTTTAGAAAAACCAAAAAAATTGGTTGTAGTAATTTACTTTCTATGCATGCTTAGTAGTAGTACTAAAAAGAAAATCCAAAAAGATTTCCTTGTTCTTCTTTTGCTTCTTGGGAGCTTTCCCGTGTAAATACTTTTTCTCGTTTTTGCTTGCTTGTTGAAGAAAACCAAAAACTCCAAAAATATTTTAGTGTGTTTCTTTGAATTTATTTTCTTTTATTCGAGTTGTACCGAGGAGAAGACCACGATGAAAATGTTGAGTGGCTCTCATATGAATAACTCTTGAACTAATAAGTGCCCATTTTACTTTGTCTTCTCCTGTTGAATAAAATGTTTGCAGATTCCAGCTTAGTCCGTGGCACTCTTGCACTATTATTGTTTTCATATCATTCGGTCATGCAAGTGAAAGGCAATAATGACGAATTCGATGAGCTGGCCGTGGCAAGGAGAAACTGGTATGAACTTGACTTGTCTTGTCTGTGTAAATATGTTTAACCTAGTGCCCATGATTCAGCCCGTTATGATTAAACATGTTTGCAATGGCAATTAGAGATTATAGTTTCTCATTCCATGCATAAGTAGCTGGGAGTGGATAATGATTTATCTTGGATATCAACATAGCGTTAAATGATTGTGATGTAGTATGATGATGTGGTATCCTCCTCTGAATGTTGGAGTGGCTTGACTTGGTACATGTTCATGCATGTAGTTGAATCAAATCCAACATAGCCTCTATATATTTATGTTCATGGTGCTCATATCCTACTCATGCTAGTGTCCAATGTTACTTATGCATAATGCCTGGTTATGATCGTTGTTGCTCTCTAGCTGGCCGCTTCCCAATCTTAAATTGCTAGCCTTCGCCTGTACTAAGTGGGAATTCTGCTTGTACATCAAAAACCTTGAACCCAAAGTTATTCCAGATGAGTCCACCATACCTACCTATATACGGTATTACCCTGCTGACCTAAGTAAATTTGCATGTGCCACCTCTGAAATCTTCTAAAAATTGTCCTTTTTGTGTGCCCGGATCGTTCATGGAACGACATGAAGTGGTCAATATCTTCCGTGCTAAGCATGTTGTCCTCAGGTCGAGTGTTTATTCACTCGCCATTTGATGAGGACATGAATACCTTGGATACGACCAAAAATATTGCATACATGCATATTTGTCAGGTGATTTCTAATGCAAACTATTCAATAATCTATTTATGTTATCCAGAACAAAAATACTTCACACACTTTTGTGTTTTGTCTAATTGCAGGTGTATGGGACATTTGTACAATCCACATATGAAGATAAGGGAAAAGGAGAAGTTTAGGTTGTGTTCAAAAAGTCCTCTCACGTCACTTTTGGGCCAAGAGAAGATAGAGTCCAAGTCTCTCACGTTCTGGATTCAGATTCGGACTGCACAGACATACCTGACTCAAAACGCCAACAACTTTTTCATACGGACTCCGAATTGGGTGATTCTTTTTTTGTTGGAAACTAGATTTCGTGCTCTTTCCAACCCAATTGG